>NW_008654196.1:66661-80821 GCF_000695815.1 Acanthisitta chloris | reverse complement strand
ACTTTCAGTTTTTGTGCCTCACTGAAAACAAAAAATAAAACAGATCCTGAAAATCACATTGGAAAAAACTATCACAGATGGCGATGCTTATTTGTATACTCACTAGATAATGCTCACAGTATCATATATTTGCATTTTATTTTCACTCAGAAGTTGCCTTGCCATCATTTTCATTCCAATAGACAGGTCTCTTCTACAGCAAAGAGGGAGATGGTGGCAAGAGGACTTCAGTAGTGTTAAGATGTGACTGGAGGTGCAGAATGATATCATTCCAGTAGATCCTCTGGAAAGACATATTTGTACAGCAGAAAAGCTTGCAAGAAGACCCTGAAGGCTGATATCCTATGACTTAAGGCTTGTTGCCCAGGACAGCATGAAGAATGGACTTCTCCACTCTTTGGACCTCTGTGCCATGTTCACAAAGGTGGCCTGTTACCTTGAGGAGCTTGGCCCTGCTAGGAAGAGCTAGGTTGCAGTATCTCTGCTTGCTTACTCCTCTCTTCCACTCAAAATGGCATATCCCAGTCAAGCAGCAGTGCATTTGCACTGCCACATGCAAATGTAACAGACGGTCTTCACATCCATAAGAACAAATGTCAGCATTTCAGAAAACACTTGAAATGACTTTAGCCAAATACATGCCCCCAAAAATTTTGAGCAGTGCCACTGTTCAGATTCTTCTGCTGTTTTTCTTCCTTATGTCAGCACCACTTCACACTCCAGACATGCTAATCCCAAAATATCTACACAGGAGCTTAAGAATTTCTTGTATCTCCACAAGACACAAAGATGAAATGGAGATGTTTTCAAATCTGACATCCGTATCTGAGTTAATCACCTTAGCCTTTATAATCACTGAGGGGTTAGGCTAGGAATTTTTGGGCACGGTTCATCTGCTCCCAAAGTAGAATTTTGTCAAATGATTGATGCCCTAAATGTGCCTATCAGTCTCCAGAAGACCATGGCATGACTAGCTGAGTTTATAGATGTCTGAAGTTAGGTGAGATGAATCCCACCCACAGTCATATAGTAGATAAACAAATGGTATAGAAATATCCCCAAACACATTAAGTTGATGACTGCTATAGTTTTATATCAAACATCCCCCTGAAGTGCCCTTTACTTTATGTGTTATTGTCAAAATGAAGTCATGAAGACCAATAATGAACAGCTGGAAAAGTGCATGCTGCATAAAGGTGAAGAACATCTGGAGTGTTCTACAGAGGATTCAATAGAGGTTTGATAGTGTTGAATGTAATTCAACCAGCTAGAATTGCTAACAAAATCAAAAAGAGTGGGGAAAAAAAAAAAGAGGGAAAGCAAAAGAAAGCTGTAAAATTCCAGACTATTTATTCTGTGGTTGAGAAACCCAGAAAACTTGTTAAAGTTGCAATAATAGCTGTTATTTCTGTGACAATAGATGATTAGCAACATTGAAGACCTAATGCTTGAAATACTGATACAAATTTTAATCTGAGTATGAGCTTAAAATAACATACTGGAAAGAATATATGGCAAAACAATATTTTTTCAGGACATATAAAAATATGTTTTGGAATAACTGTTTGTAAGGATAGCACCAAAGTCCTTGAGATTTTCTGGTTTGCTGAAGGATGTGTTTCTGGGAGAAAAATCATAAAAGAATTTAGCTACTGTGGGGCACACTGAAGTTATGTGTGTAAGCATTACCTATTTGCTTTACTTTTGTCTATGCCTTGGGAAAGAATATTGAACAGTAGCTAAGGATTCCTCACATTCCTGGGGTTGGAAGTCACATTTTTTTAGCAAATATCTACTGTACGATCTGTATTTATTAATAGTATTCCTATCACATTAATACTTTAAGGTGAGCCAGTAGGGGTATTACGATACTGTAAAATTTTAATACTAATAAATGTGCCTATGGTAATAAAATACATGTAAGTTATTGCTTTTATGAGTTTGAAGTTGATTTATATTATGTTGTAACCCCTTGCTGAGGAGAATGTCTTGCTGTACCTTAGAAATGTGTATGTTGCAGACTATTATATCTCTTTTCACCATTCTAAACATAATAAGCAGTTGAAGGGTTATGTAGAACTCTTAGCAAAACTAGCATTGAAATAGAATGGCACACCAAGTGTTAGATGTATTTACCTTTTTAACAGATTAGTAGCTCGCTTTTAATTTCCTCACCACTACTTATTTCAAATATCTTCAGATCCTTGACAGGCTATCAGAATTTTCTAGCACATAATACAGATAAAAATACACCTGAAACTGTTTCTAAGTAAGATCATTTCCTCTCAGTGTCTGTTTACTATGGTGTACACTAATTATTTGTGACTAGTGTGTATCCAGCATGAGACCTCAGAGACCACATATAGGTTGCTGAACCAGAAATAATTGTTAGGATTTCAAGCATTATATGTAGTTAGTATTAAATGATGTGTTGCTCCTTTCATTATTTTATGCTGGTGTCTGTTGTGCAGTTTTCTAGAGCAAACCATTGGGAATGCTTGTTTTCTTCTAGACTGCTTTGGTTGTTGGATTTCTTTGCATTGTTGCCTGTAGAATCCTAGAATCATCAAGGTTGGAGGAGACCTCTAAGATCATTGAGTCCAACCATTAACCTGTCACTGCTGGAATCTCTAAATCCTAAACCAGATCCTCCAGTGTCAGATCCAGACGCCTCTGAAACACTTCCAGGGATGGTGACTCCACCACCTCTCTGGGCAATATCCCAGTGCCTCAACACCCTCACAGGGAAAACATTTCTCCTAACATCCAATCTGACCTTGCCCTGGCTCAGCTCAAGGCCATTCCCTCCAGTCCTCTCCCTGCAGCCATGGCAGGACACACATCCCCCACCTCTCTCCAACCCTGGCAGGGAGTTGCAGAGAGCCAGGAGGTCACCCCTGAGCCTCTTCTCAAGGCTAAACAAACTCAGTTCCCTCAGCCTTTCCTCACACCACATGCTTTCTAGAGCTTTAGTGATCACTTATACTGCTGACTTAATTCTTTAAATACAAGAATTTCAGCATTGCTGAAGATTCCTCAGCAGTACTAGAAACCCACTCAGCTGGATACAAACTGTGTGTTTTCCTCTTCAGTCTCTTGAAACTGTGTATAAGCAATACCTGTGAGACTGGAAAATCAAATCACTAAGCCTATACAGACTTTTTCTAGAGCAGATTTTCCCCAACTAAGCTAACTATTTTTACCTACAATCTGGGTATTTGTTGTGTGCTGCCACTTTACCACCCTCACTGGCCTAATTCAGGTAAAACTACTCTATTACTGCACCACAGATCTCATAAAGATTCTCCAGACTAGATTGCTTTTCTACAGTAAACTCTTACTACTGTACATGTTTAGACAGTACTGTTGTTGTATTAAATGTCACAGACCTCACCAGCTATCCCCATATTCCTTATGCTCCTTCCTTAATAGAGTTAGGTAGATAAGTGGTGTCATCACTTCTATTCAGCTTATTGCCTTGTTTCAGGTCTGGGGGATGAGTGAAGCCAAGGTGTGCAAGGGAAATACCCAGCAGCACAGTCTGTGGCTGAAACCCTACAGCCAGACAAAACCCTAGCAGCAAATCCTGGGACTATATAGGCACAGTGAACAAACCAAAACATTCCAACAATTAGGTAGTGTGAATTCTTTCATCTTTGGGTCAGAAAAGGAAACGTTCCCTATTTTAAGGGTCTTGTAGGTTCCTCCTTTGATTTATTTACTACCCTACTAGTAGCTGGTCAATAAATGTGCCCCTATAAACCCTGAATATTTCTACTGTCTGCAGTCTTAGCTGTCAACAGCAGTTGCCTACACGAGGTACAATAAAACAGTTTTGCCTAAGGAACTTCAAAGTTGTTTTCAGTGCATTTTTCAATGTGGCTTTGTAAATAATTGTACAACAGGCACCACTTTTCTAGCTGTTTTATCTTTTTTTTCCCCTAGAAAATCAGTACATATAGTCCAGATTTGTGAAGAATCTGCCCCAGATATCAGGTGTATTATTTTAGATTTAAGTCATGAACTTTCCCTTTTTAAGCTCAGTTAGATATATTATCTAACAAGTACTATGGCTCTAATACTACTGTCACAGTACAAATATTTCTCAGAGGGATATATTGACTATACCTTGAAAGAAAGTCACTATCAACTTCCCACGGTGTTTTTACTATGCTCAATATCTGTTCATGTGCTATTCTAATTTTAATAAATGAACTATACAAACTGTTCAAATAGTAGTAAAGAGATAAAAATTATTGTGTGCTATTAAACAAAGTGTTAAATCTTGCTACACAAATAAACAGAAGCACAGAGTTTGTGCCTCTGCTTGTGCTACATACTTCACTAGACACCAATAACGTAGATCTCTCCATCACCATGAAAATAGAGAAATTTTAAGGGCTATCGAACATCAAAACTTCCTCCCTATGCTGACACATTTATATCCTGCACAGGTGCTTTTCTAATTACTGTGCACTGATAAAATTCTCCATATTCAGTGATCATAGCTCATATTTCTAGTACAGTTGTGATGATTACGTAGTGTTTATACAATGGGTGACAACAGGAAACCAAACCAGGTCAAAACCTCATTTCTCAGATGCTCCTACTTGCCTTACATTTTCCCTCCCAAGATTAGCTGCATCATCTTGTTTTCTCTATGCATCATCTCTGCTCTCTCCCACTCTCCAAATATCTCTCCTGAACTAGATGACCTCAGTGGGCATATTTTATCTTTATATTTTAATATATCATGTATGGTTAATTTGATCCAAACCTGAAGAAATTTGTTTTGTCAAATCTGAACAATTTGGATCAGACAAGCATTAAAACACACCTTACTGTGCATCCTGGTGAGCACTCACCATCCAGCTGAGTGAAGTCCTGGTGCTGCCTGCTCTTGGCTTTCCAGAGCAGTTCACATGATGAACCATGGGGACTTGGCAGGAGAGGAGAGCAGAGTCTAACCCTTTATCTACTTTAAATGATTCCTCTCCTCATTTATCATCATCCACTGAAATTCACTTATACACCACTCAGTTTGAATAAGGATATTTGATTCCCATACTCTGCTCCTAGTGAACATTCTTACAAGGGGCTGGAAAGCAGAACGTGGCAAATAGTTACACCATTAAATGGAGTAACTCAGCTTTAACTATGGCTGAATTACTAGAACAATTTTTAATGTATTCTTCTAAAAACTCTAACATATCCTTTTCTTCCCTTCTTACTGTCACAAAAAGAACTTGCACAGACCTTCCAAGCTAAAAATTCTATTTGTCCTACGTAAAAGCTCAGAAAAGCTTCAATGATAACTATCACACGTTTATTGTTCCTGTGATCTCTGAAGTCTGTTTTGCTATCCAAGTCCAGTGGATAGGAAAGGAACTGAGGGACACCTACCATCTGATACCATGATTCTGACTACCATTTACTCTCAATCCTATGTCTAGTCCTCAGGTAGCAGGATGCCCGTTGAAGCCCCACTTATTTGCCCATCTATATGCCCACAGGCATCGTAGACTTGTATTTCAGAGACCTTTCAGCAAGCCTACTCAATAAAATTTCAGTCCATTCCAAGTTTATAAGGGTTCAATCAGGCAGATGTTAATCAGTGAACTATGCATAAAAAAACGAGCAGCCGTTTCCACCGTCTCCAAGATACTTGCCATAGAATCTATTATTCCAGTACCACAATTGAAAAAAGGCTTAGGTTTCAATTGAATCTCTTTTGCAGTCTCAAAGAAATTAGGGCTCCTCTAGGCTGATACTTACTCTAATGAGCCTGAATACTGTGAAAGTCTCCTTTTCCACCCCCAAAAAGGCTCCTCTGACCATAAACAAGACTGTATCTCTGGAGGATTTCCTATGCTCTATTGATCTAAAGGTATGCTTTATAGTCTCTTCAAGAATGGTATTTGTCTTTATATCAAGTTCAGAACCAGTAAAATTGCCCTGGACAATTTTATTAAGCTGATAGAGAAGGGAACTGCTCATTTGAGGAAGAGAGAAGGACCTTTGCTTTGTTGGTCAGTTAATCGGAGGCTTTTTATTTATTTCCAGTGAAATTGGGTTTTTTTTACAGAAATCAGAAAGAATTTCAGGCAATCTGAGAGCTGTTTTGCATTCTGGTATGTCTAAAATGAGAGAACACAAGGAATTCTTTTCATATAGGCTTTTGTATTTTATTAAAAAGAAAAATACTTTATGCTTGATACCTAATCCAACTCTCATCAACAGCAATGGAAAACTTGGTATTAACTTTACTGGAACTCTAGGCAAGCCACATTCCTGACAAGGCTTTCCAAATAACTTTGTTTTCTGAAGGCTTGCATACTCAAACTCTTAGAGGCAGACAGGTAAATTCTGGAGTTACGTGCCACCTGTATGCATATACAAAGAAATCTAAGTTGATTGGAGTTTCTCTGTGTGTGTTAAGCAGAACTCATAAAACGACAAGAGTGATGCTTTAACAAGCATACAATCAAAATTAGTCAGGCAAAGGAAAAGAACAGAGAAGTAGGATGTACAGAAGAGAGTACAGAGAAAGATAATAGAAGCCAGGGGAACATTCACTTCTTTTGTAAATGTAATTAAAGATTATCTCTCACTGCTTCAGTGAAGGTGATAGAGGTACTGACAGATATTACTAAGATATTCAAAACAAGTGGCATGTAACCATATGTCTTAGTTTGCCTAAGGTTTGTTGTAGTTGCATTATTTGCTGCAAGGTTGAAAGTACACTCAAGACGTTGCTCGGTTGAAAAAGGTAATATATGGAGCAGAAGTCCAAACATACCATGAAGAGATTCATGTCTGCCAATATATATAAAATGGATGTATATGAAATCAAAGAATCTGATAGATTTGATAGATATTGTCACCAATAGGAAGAGATATTTTGTTAAGGAGGAACTGATATCATTCCACGAGGAACCTAAGTTACTGGAGAATAAAGTATAGAGGCAAACATAGTGGTATATAAGAGAAGCAAAGAAATAAAATTATTGGGCATCGAGGCAGCTGAATGAAGGAAGTAGAGGAATAGTCCTAATTGCATCTGTATTTTACCAGCAAATTTTAATGACCATCATAAAATTAAGGAACAAAGAAAGTTTATTTACAACATAGAAATTGTCCTTTCCTTTAATTTCTTCATTGTTTTCTTCCTTTGGCTGACAGGACTTCCTTTAGGGATGGGGAAGAGTAAATGGTGTTAAATTCATGAGTCCTAACTCATGAGATATTGTTCATTCCAAATATGCCTTTCTTTCTAGCATATATAAAATGACATGTTTCTTTCATATAGACTTCTAGGGGCTTTTAAAAGCCAAAAGATAAATTAAATCCCTTTACTTTTAAAATCATATGGTTCATTCAAAAATTTTGGAAAAAGCTTGGATAAGCTTTTATTTCTGTGTTAACTCTTCCAGATATGACTTCTGCTTGCCTTTGGGTATCAAAGTGTTTTCCACGTTGGTTTATTGGATCACCCAATATGTCAGTTCTCACCACAGTCCCTTTCAGCAGTCAGTCTTTAGAGGAAAAGCCAAGATCCAACCAGCAGGACACTGCCACCACTGCATCCAAGGCATAGTAGACATCCAGAGACTCAGTAGCAGAATGGAATTGCTTACTGCAGGTGGTTTGATCATGTGGCATTAAGAGTCTGAATCACTGGAGGGCAAAGCACAATTTATATAACTCTTCTCTGAGTATCTTTGAAAGCAACAGGACTGCTAAATACTGAGTAAAGTGAGCAGTGCTGTATTTTAATGACCATCTGAGGTCTCTAGCTAGTGCTCTGAGATTTTAGAGAACCACGAAATCTTTGACAGTCCACTAAAAAAAAAAATCTTGGTTGCTAATCCCTTGAATGTTAATGAGTTTATAAGACTTTCTTCAATCATGGGGCAGGAAAATATAGATTTTCTTTGTTTTCCAGGTTTCATTTTTTTCCTTGTTTTCATTGTCTCCATGAGTCGATGAGATTTGCTGGTGACATTCCTTTCTTCTCTTGTGAGAAAAGGACTTGCAAACTGTCTTTGTTTACTTTGATTCAAGCAAATAAGTCACCGTTGTCTTTCATTTCATGCAGGATAGCATTGCCATCTATTTGACCCAACTAAATTTTAAAAAACCCACATTAATCTCTGAAGGCAATTTAGCACTGTTTCAGGACACTTGGCACAGAAGGGGATTGAGTTGCACTTTAAATCTGGAGCATTACAGATGTATTATTCATTTTAAAAAAAATCCCACAAAATAAACTTAGGAGGCATAAAGTAGTGGGCTCAGCTCTGCATTTCCAAAGTCAGAGCACCAGGGCAGTTGTGGCTAAAAGTGTTAAATCATTCCAACACTCCCATTGTAATCTCACCAGACAGAAACAAGGAAAGCTTTATCCCACCAGAGTTTTAGGACTTCTGCTTGAAGAGTACAAATGGAAACACTGCAAATTAGATGGCAAAGCTTGATGAAAGGTGACTTTTGGTTGAAGGATGCTGCAGACCATGGTTGGTTGGCTTTGTTCTTGGGCCATGTTTGATGTTACTTGTCAAGTCTCAGACAGAGAGAGCTGGGGAGGCGAAGGAGACAGAGAGAGAAAGAGAGAGCTGCAATTAAAAATAGGTATTTTCTAAACCGCAGACTTTTATTTTTATAGCTGGTATATTCCTCAGTTCAGACCTTTCCCAGGCTGAAAGGCGTTGATTATTTCTTATACCATTTAGCCTATGTCAGGAAGGCTATTTTAACTGCAAAGAGAAATCTGTGAAACTGTCAGCCACAGACCTTTAATTCCCAGGCTTATTTTTGTAAACAATACGGCACACTCCCTTTCACGGAAATACAAAGATCAAACATGAATGTTTCATTTTCCATAACTCTTCCAGACAAACATAGCTCTTCCAGAAAAAAAAATAATAATAAAAACCCCAAAGAGGTAAACAACGTTCACAGAGGGAATATAGCTTAAGTAATTCACACAGTATACAAACATGTAGTGGTACAAAACCTGCGACATGAGTTTTTTGTTACATTTTAACAGTGTTTCCTCAAATCTTCAAAGCTTGCTTGATGGTTTGCTGAAGTAATTGAACCACTCTTGAGTTGTTTTATATAGGACATCTTATCTTTCTTTCATTACCCAGTCCGTGGCTTCTTTTCTATTCCCATGAAATCCATGTACACACTTTAGAAGCCCTCCTGAACAAGCTTGCTTCTAACTTTCACAGAGCCCTTAGCACAATTTGAATACGAAAGAGATACTGAATAAAAAGCTTTAATCTCTTGTCTGCTATTCTTCTTCCTTGCCTCTTCATCTCCCCCCCCTCTCCACCCTCCTCCCCTCTCCCCCTTCTTCCAAGAGCTTTTCTGTGTTAGTAAAGTGAACACTTTCTGTTTTAAGTAAGTATAATGCTGGAGAAGATGCACTGGGAGAGTGAAACCGAAAGCCTGGCCTGTGAAGCCTCTCTGCCACAATTTAGCAATAATTGTGCTGCATTTACTTGCTCTTGAGCTTTTTGCAGGTAAAAGATTAGTAAAGAGCTCTCCTTAACAAAATCACTCAATCAGTAGCAAGCATAGGTAGTATCAAATGTGCCCTGTACCTCAAATACTGTGGGGCTCTTTCTTCTGATACCTCTTCCCTCAGTTAACTGGAACTGCTTTGAAAGGGCTTTCTGTTCTCTGCTCTCTTGTCAATTTGAATGCCAGGAAATGAGCCCCCTTTGTGAGATTAATTAATAGCAGGAGCTGATCGGCCCAAGCCCAATTGCCACGCAACAGAGCTGTAATTGCTACTTTGTGGAAAGGAAAGAAAAAGTTTTGGTTGCAGTTTAAGAAGAGGGTTTAAGGAAAGTTCTTTGAACTAGAGGTCTCAGTGCACTGGATTAAGGCAAGAAGCAAGGAGGCCTTTGAAGTTTGTTAAGAGGTTTTGGAGGAGAAAAAAGTTGGGTGGCAAATGGGAGCTGGCAACATCAAAAGCATTTAGCACTATTCCTTACCTGCTTGTATTCAGAGCAGGGACCACAGGCTGGAAGCATCATTTGCTTGCAGTTTAAATGGTCACTTTGGGGCTCTATTTGTTATGATTGGAAACTGTACCTTGTACACATGTCATTATCTATAGAAGGGTTGTTACACCTGAATTTATGAGAGCTACGCATACCCCATCACATGCACATGCTTATGCATATGTATCACATGTGTAGCATACACGATCACTGAGCTCAGTATAATAATTGACATCTGTCATTTTTCTTCCTACCACATATCACTGATTGCTACTTTGTTTATTTCTTGTGTGCTGACATACTAGTAGTCACTAATTGCTGATATTACTGATCCTACATTTGATTAAAAGGCCTAATAGGTGCAGGTTCTTCTAAATTACCCCAGCTATATATATATTGGGCAATAGCTCAAAAGCTAAAGTCATCTTCAGTCACAATTTGACCAACAGAAAGTGGACAGAAGTCCCTTGCAAATGCCAAGGCCAAAGGTAGGGATGGCAGAAACCTTTGTCTGAGCTGGCCATACAAACTGTGTGACAAATGAACATCCCTTCATCTTTTTAACATGTAATGGCAAGGATGCAATTTTACAAGCAGAACACAGCTCTGAGTCCTGCAGCGCAAAGATCCTGGAAAACTGCCCTGCTGGAGGCTGAGGGATTACCTTGGAGCCAGGGGATCCCCAAGTGCAGCAGAGCCAAGGATCTCATTCTGCTCCACACCCCACTGCAGGGCCCACCAACACAGCATATGTGCTGGAAACCCTTTGGTGGCACAAAACCACCTCAGAGGATGTTACAAGCCAGTGGAGCTTAGAGCAGCCTTGAGATGTTCAGAATTATACAGATGAGCTGCTGTCAGCCCTGAAATTCAGACAGGGCAAAGGTGGGGGAAGCTGCTTTTGTCCACTTCCTCAGCATCTGCCATTTACACTGGCAAAGTCAACAGGTCAAATCCTCATCTTGTGATCTGAACATAGCCAGTGATTTCTAGATGAATTTGGCCTGGTATCTATCTTCTGTTACTACCAGGACAGAGCTATAAATTAAACCACAGATATCACAAACTTGGTGAAGTACTTTAAACCATTTGCTCTTAGAGAGTGGTAACTCTTTTTTGTTTTCTGTTTCTGCAGCACTCAAAAGAAAGGGCTTCTACCACTGAAGTGATGCTTACATTCTAACTTGCAATCCTCTCAACAGGTCTTTATGCTGTTTATTTGGGTGACAGGATGAAATTTCAGAGCGACACCAGTTTAGAAACTGTTTAGACCTCTAGTGCTTGCCTTACAGTTTAGGAATAATAAGAAAAAGGGTGGAGTATTTTTCCTACTTCAAGAGTTGCTACAGTCTGTAGTTTTGTATATTTTCCCCTTTTCAATCTCATGTATAAAAATAAAAAAGAAAACAAAATGTGCCTTCAAATAAATGTCAATAGGTATTTGAACTCTGTGTACACCTTTCAGTCCAATCCTTCAAGACTGTATTTGATCAGCAATTTTTCTTCCCTTACCTCCCAGATCATTGTAGTTCTTAGAAGAATACAATTAAAAGATAATGTGAAGTGAAGCCTTGCTGAAACAAAAATCCAAACAGAAAAACATTTTAATGGTGAGAGCTTTACTAAGATTACAAATGGAAACATAAAAAAACCCACAACAACAAACAAAGGCAATGCTTCAGGCAGGATTCAGCTCTCCTAAGCCTTTGCCTTCTCCAAGCCTCAACTGGACTCCCTCTGTCTCTGAAGCACAAATTTGCCACTCTAAGACAGGTGGGATAATTTGCATAGCTGCCTCTTTCCACTGTCTGCAGAGGTAGCCTGACCAACTAACTTAGGGCAGCAAGTGTTGAAGCAGTTAAGGCTGGGGAGGGGAAAATCTCTCCCAGCATGGCTAAGAAAGAGTAGTCCAAGCACTGACAGATGCACTGGAAAGAGGTGTTCTGTGATTCCTCTTCACATTTTAGCTTATTCTTGTACTGTATGGAAGAACACCCTAGAGACAGATGTAGCATAGACAATATCATCAGAGTGCAGTAGATCATGTTCTTCATGTTGTAGTCAGTTTTTAATGCTACTGATACAGTGGTCATACCAGTCTGTCTTTCTATCTTTCTGTCTATCTATCTATCTATCTATCTATCTATCTATCTATCTATCTATCTACCTATCTATCTATCTATCTATCTACTTACCTACCTACCTACCTACCTTCCAGCCAGATCTATCTACCATTTTTTTTTACATCAAAGTACTTCACAAGACAGAGAAGACCTCTTGAAGAGTAACAATAATTGTTTCATGGCTGCACTGCAATAATATTTATGGAGGGTATTTGGCTGATTCTCTATCCTCCCTTCTCCACTTGCTCTTTTTCCTGTTCAACCACTACACATCCTCCCCAGTGTCCTGCCATCCTCTCCTCAGAGGAAGAAAGGAGTGATTGCAGTCTGCAGAATCTCTAGAAGTTTATCTGCTTATACAGGACATGAGGAGAGGGTTTCTTTCTCATACAATAACTGAGAAGCAAGCAAATATAAAAATTAAAGGAAGTATATATAATGTTTTGGGGAATGTTTTGTCAGTGACTTGTAAATTTATCTGCTGAGCTCATTTAAGCCATCTTTCATCTCATATTTCAGCTTCTTATGTACTAGAGGGGTAACTTAGATGGAAGCCAAGCCTTGAAAACAGTTTGTAATTTTGACTTTTCTAGGAGACTGTAGGGAGTCCAGATACAAACACAAGTGCACTAGTTTTTCACCTTATCCTAACCTGAAGCTTAGGCCATCTAAAATTCTCAGATTTCAATATCCCAAGGTCACATTACGTGTCATAGTATATTTTACTTACCTTAGGCAAAACAGTGATGTAGATCTTTATTTAAACATACAAATTAATTCACGAAATGTCTACAAGATACCCAAGCCCATCCATATATCATTGTTTTTCAGTAAGGTTTTCTATAATTACATCTGTTAACAAATGTAGCAAATTCAATTAAAATTTAACTGGCAGTGCATGGAAGCAAAACAGGTTCACTTCTATTATGTCAAACACCTTATTTTATGCCATGCATGTTAAGGTTTACCACTCCTTAAGGCTTGCAACTGCAACATTTTAACTGATATCTGGAGGCTTGTAATTGTATGTGTGCACATCAATTATGGATTGGATTCAGCATTTTCAGATAACTTCACCAATCACAAAGAGAGCCCAGTGGTCTCCTGGCGTTTTCGGAGCAGTTTGATTACAGGTGTAATACATACAGCCTTGTTAGCTCTCAGTGATGAGGGATTCCCTTCCCTGCTGGGTTCTAGCCGAGGCACTGACCATTGCTTTTCACTAACAATTTCTATCTGCTCCCAAGAGATGTTTTAATGAGCCCCTCCGACATGGCCAAAGGCAAGAAATGTTCTCTGGGCCAGTGAGGTGAAGAGCCAAAGCTTAGCCTACTAGGCAAAGCAATAATTAATAAGGCATTTTTGATTCATCTCAATTCATTAACAAAGTTACTTCTTTTTTTTTTTTTTTTATTACTGCTAAGCAACACAACGTTAAGTCTGTCACATTACTCACAAGTATTGAATGAAAAACTCGTGCCAAGGTACGCAAAAAAAAATTAATTTATGACAAAAATAAATGAATTTAGAATACTAATTGGGAGAAAGCAACTGACAGATACAGTGAAAGATTGATTTTAGGGGAAATGGAGAAATCTGTTTTCTGTTTATTTTAAGGACAGGGAACGAATACTGATTAGAAATGTATAGCCAGTTAGGTTAGTGTAGCATTTGGTTAGGTTAGTACAGGATGTTAGATTTGTCTGAAATTTTCCTCAAATTCGTGGCTATCTGCTACTCAGGCAGAGTGAGTGTGGGGCTGTGCTCTGCTGGGATTGATGGCAGTGGCTCACTGAGCCCTTCAGACTGAGCTGTCCCATGATGAACAGCTCATCAGGTTGCAAACATTGTTTCTGTCCATAGGAAGTAATGCTGCTTGATATCAGCAATAAGAGATTTATGAGGGGCCAAATTTCTGCTGGTTTAATCTAAATAAACTGCCTAGAACTGATGAAGGGATCCTCCAAATTTTGGTTTTCCTAAGTCAGAATCTTGGGAGGGACAACCAGTTTCTATAAGTT
>NW_008654196.1:46237-66644 GCF_000695815.1 Acanthisitta chloris | reverse complement strand
TACACTGGTGCTAAAGAGAAAGACATTACCAGTTAGAGGAGTAAAAGAAATATTAGTTAAAAACAGAGTGCATCAAAACTGAAGCTCTTTAGAGATATGGAAGGGGCATCAATCACTTCTGTGGGCACATTAAGCTGTTACATATTATAGCCATCTCGGTTTAAGTGGTGTAGGGCTCATCTCATTTGCATTTGTTGTGTTACAATCTTGCTTCAGGCCTGTCTCCACAGTGAATAAGGTGGCTGTGCAAGGCAGCTTGTGGCTGGCATAAAGGATATGTCAGAGTCAAGCTGCTTCACTAATCAGCTTTGCTGGGGCAGATACATGATAGTCTATGTGAAGAAATTTAGATAATAGTATACACCATCCACTGGAACTGTATATAGTGTATATAGGGCTTTAGACTAACTTCTAATCCTTCATGGAAAATTTGTAAATACTGCAGTGATGTTCTAGTGACCTCTAAAGGCAGCTGGTTCGAGCTGTGTAGCACTTTTCTGTTAAACCTCACGCTTTGTAAGCCACATAATGCTAATGTTCCTAAAGGCTCTACACAGGGAATTTGCCTCCAAATATGAGTTTTTGGCCATTAAACCTTCCACGTTTCATTGCCACCTTCCTACTCTTCCCCGTTGTCCAGAGGGGCTGCAGGTGATCCCTGCATCCCAGCCCTCCTGCTTTCCTGAGCCCTCTCCTCCCCCTCACCCCTCTGCCTGACTCTCCCCCTGGTTTTGTCACGCTGCCTGCACTGGGGGCCAAGCCAGGGCTGCACGCCCAAGCTAACAGCAGTCACAACTAGCATGACCCTCCCCTGGGGCTCCGCAGTGGTAGTCGGCGTCTTGTGCTGTGGTCTCGCTTCCCGTTCCTCCTCTAAACAACTTGGCATTCTCCTCAACTTTCCTGCATCCAGCAGGCCAGGCCAGGGGGCTTTATTAACACAGAATAACAGTACCTTGCTCCAGGCCAGCCAGCATGGGTGCTGCTCCGAGTCGAGTTTGACTGCGGTGTTAAGCTGGCTAAAAATGTAAGTTTTTATAGACGTTACTCTTCTGCTTCACGGTTTTCTTTCTCTTTCCTTTTCCCTTCGGTGGTTTTGCAATGACGTTTAAGAGAGAAATTTGAAAGAGAAGGAACAAACAAGAAGAGAAGGTTAGAGTGGAGATTCAACTGCCCTCCTTCAACTCTTTCTGGCACAGCGTTTCCAACTCTCTGTAGCATTCTTCCCACTGTCCTTCCCCTTTGAGCTCAGCTGGCAGGTCTAGTGGGCCATTTTCTTGGGTTCCAATTCACAAAGATGCCCAGTTGAGAGTCAGAAACCTTCCCCTGGCTGGGCAGGTTGCTCCTGCCGTGCACCTCTCCTGCATGTTCACCCTCTCCACTCAGCAGCTCTAATGGTGAGCGTGAGACTCTGTGCTTTGTTTGCTTTAGTCATGATTAAACAATTAAGCTGGACATTTGAAGCCACTTGGTCAACAGTGCGCATGCACTTACACACACACAAATGATAACAGCTCTAGAGTGTTTTAAACACAGGTAAATTCTGCAGGATAAAAGATCAGTAATGTCTTTTCTTACTCCCCCACTGAAGAAAAAGGGAGCGTTTTTTAAAACAACCTCCTCCTCTTCCTCACAAGCAGCAAATCAATCCCCCCACACACACACACACATGATGAAAGACCTATAAAGTTGAATAGTTGGAAGATAATAACTCTAACGGTAAAGGTCCCAGCATACGTATACCACCCTGCCTCTGGCAGTAATCCTGGCTTTGGGGATCTGAAATTTCCTAAAGATGTATTAGTGTCTTATACACATGTGCTCTTGTGCACTCATAATCCTTTTCACTAGCTTCTTAGCTGCATGCTTTGTATTTAAATTTTCCTTCTGACCAAGTAAATCCCTTTGGATGAAGTGACAGGAGCTTTTCAGCACCCATAGCTGGGTGACAGCTGGTGTAGAGGCTCTGAAAGACTGCAAAGTGTTCCTTACTAGCTTTCTTCAGGACCAGTGTCAGCCACCAGCTGAGCGATTTGTTAGCTCCCCTTTGGGCATCAGTCAGCTGAAGAGGCTCACATTAAAGGCTAAAGTAATACAATGGATATTAATATAAAAAAAAAAAAAAACCAACACAACAATATCTGTGCTCCTGGCTTTACTGTGCTTTTAATTAGGTGCTTATTCATTATATGTGAACATGGTACATTTTCATTAATTCGGGAAACTCTTTATTAATACTGTATGAAGTATATATTCCTGCCTCAGAAACACACTATTAAAACTTTGGCTTGAAAGACAAAATTGTCAGAAGCCTTTCTAGGAGCAGCACAGTGGTTAAAGTAGTTTACTTACAGATCACAGAACAAGATGCTTGTATTTATTTTCCCTCAAGTAAAGTTTCCCTGAAAATGTCCAATGTGTAATATATTCTGTTATTTAATTCTAGATTTGAAGGTTTGCTTCTCAGGGGTTCTGGCAAGTTTTTGCTATTGGAATTAGTAATGAGGAGTGCTGGAACTGTGGAAGTAAATCATGCAGTGTAATCAGGTTGTTAAAGGAAAAGCAATCCAAAACTGGGACTGTTTCAGAGCCAAACTAGGGCTGGATGCAGCATTGCAGGATGCTGCTTGCACAGGATTTTCTGAGGGGGTACAGGCACAAAAGCAAGGGAGAAATTCTCTCCCATTTCTCCATCAAGTAAAGCAAAGGAGAATTTTACAGAAGTCCATTTTAAAACACAGTAGCTCGTATGATAAAATTTTTAATTATTTATTGATCTCTAAGGAGATTGAAGCACTGAGCTAGGTAAAACTCCCACAGCATTCAAGTTGTTTTGCTTGAGTAAAGACTGTTGGCTTAGACCAAAGGCTTAGGAGAATTGCTTTACAAAAATAGCAATTAATATTCAATATTTTGTTGTTGTGCCACCCACACATATTTGTGGAAGCATCTCAACTTTTAAATAATAATCCAGACCTGTGATAAGCAAATATGTGAAAGTATTTTAATTGTACCATTTTATATATATGATGTTGTCATAATAAAATTTACAAACTGGGATAAAGGGAATGGTGAAGTTGTTTTCTCTGGGCTGATATGTGTTAATAAAGTTGGGATGTCTGTAAAAAGTGTTTCTCTTTTTCTTATTTTTCCTTGTTCTGGAAATGAATGGGGATCCTAAAGGAATAAATCAAAATTCCAAAAAGACATCTGAATTCCCTCAAAGCTTTGAAACATTATTATTCCTAAAACAAATAGCTAAATTAAAACTACAGATATCTGAGGCAGTTCCAATTCAAATTTTGCTCTCGATGACTAAAATCAAACCAACTTTGGGCTTTGATTCATGCTCAGTAAAAAACTTTGAAAGTAATTTCTGTAAGAATGCTCATTTTCAAAGAAATATAACAGCTTTCAATATCATGCATTTCACTCAACGTTTCTTTCCATTTTAATCAGATCTGGAGGTTTATTGTCTATTTTTTTTTCCAGTGACAGTTGCTAATTGAATAAGATCTATTTTGTGGAAATAATAAAATTCGCAAGGTGCTTCTTATCTGTGAGTGATAGATCAGAGAAATGAGGAAGATTATTCAAATGAATTAAAATAAAACATTGTTTTCTGGCTGTTCTTTTTTTTTTTTTTTTTTTTTACTTTGGAAACTTAACCAAACTAATTTACAAAGGCAGAGTGAGATCTTTTTATTTTAAAACCTTTTTCCTTTCTCTGCAGAGGCAGTTGCAGACAGACCATGAGAACGTGCAATGCAGTTTCAGTGGAGAGATAGCACTACCTTTCACAGACCAAATCAGAGATGGATTTACAGTTCTCACTCCTCCTGTACCCTTTGAATGTATTCTTGCTATTCATCCTTACATCTGCATTTTGACCCTTCTTTGCATACATTTTTCCCACCTCCAAAATATTCTGCTGTTGAGCCAGAAAATAAACACTCACTAAAATCTCAAATTAAGCTTCTCCCCCCGAATGAATTGTTGAGGGACCTGATCCTGCACTCGCTGAAGTCAGTAGAAGTTTTAAGCACAAATCATCCAAGCAAATGAGACAAGGGGCCTTATATTCATAATATCTAGACAACCTTCTGAGCTGCAGAACTGAAGGTTTTCTTGTAAGTGTTGTAATTCTTGAAATCTGCTAATAATAAAAATGGAATTTGGGAAATTTTTAGTTTGAACTCAGACATTTCACTCAGGTCATGATCCTAAGCACTTCTTCAGCATGTTTTTCCCTTATGAATTATTAATACAGGGCTTGTAATGGGCTCACAAGTGACTCCAGAGTCCTTATTAGTAAATCATAGTCACGATATCAAACTGAAAAATTCACAGGATGTATAGAAAAGGTAATATTGAATCTCTGCAGGATGTTTTTTGAGAGAAAAAATATACAATAGCAACATATAAGGGAGTCTGTATTTCCTCTAAATATTAATTGATTTTTCTCTCAAATTGGGTCAATCAAAGTTCCTAAATAATTCAAGCATTTTTTCTTTTTTTTTTTTTTTTTTTTAATCCTTGTTTTAAGAAACTTTTTTTCCGGATTATTTTACAACAGCTTGTTTTACAGCTTACTTGTTCACTCTCTCTATAATGCACAGTTGGTACTTTTTTATTTTTATCTTTAAATATACAGCAGCTTTAAAAAAAATACTGGGCATACCTGTATGTTTGGTGTCTGTTTACATTTTCTGTAATGTAGTCATTAAGCACACAACGTAGACTTAAAGGATGTCAAAACTGACAACCACACTATGATTGATGATGCTGTGCTAGACTAATTCTTACCAGGTGTGGTGTGATGTGAATTCAAATGCAGCTCAGGGTTCTTATTTGTATTAGTAAAGTTGTGCTTTGTCAAAGTTCTGTGACTTCTTAACCCACTAAATCCATCTTCTAATCCAAGTTTTTCTTCGCCTTATTGCTGTATACAATATTTTTCTTCCTCCTTCTCAATAAAGCAATCCTTACATTTTCATCTGCACTCGGGGTTTCTTAAGACATCCAGTTCCTGTAAATTCCAGAAAATACCAAGTCTGATGAGGCTATGTTAATTAAGTGTAAAATCTACATAAAGGCTTCCTAAGTGACTTGAGCTAGGGTAGGCGAAATTATGTAGGGTGAAATTCGCTCCATCAGCATAAAGCATAAACAGGAAGCTTTATGTGGATAAGGAGTAAAATCCATGATCTTCAACCAGAAAAAGGACTACAGCACAGACTTCTTTGGTCCCTACATATACTGTCTTCACTGTCATCCCTTGTCACTTGCAGAACATGATGGGGACAGCATCAAGTTATTACCTCTAGTTAAATGTCGCTGGTAAATATTGGCTACTTGCACCTCTGAACAACAAATAGACATTTATGTAGTAGCAGGGAATGTCTGACCTAAATTTTAGGCTTATTTTTTTTCTCTGTCCCCCTTCCTCTCCCCTTGCCCCGCTGCAGTTTTGATTCTGTCCTCACTGGTACATTGTCATCAGCTGGATCATTGTCATGCCAAATGTCCAGCACCTTTGATAAGAAATCTGTGTTAACCTGGGGTGGGTAATGGAATTGTATCTGTTTCCTGGCTAAATGATCTATCATGCTTGATTGTGTTTCTCTTGTTTTTATTTCTATTTTGTTAACAACAAAATAGTGATCTTACAGAGACTTGAGACACTAGGAAATATATCTAACAAAATTCTCAAGAGTTCAATTTACTTCCACAACCAAATAATCTAAAAAATTTAAACAATCTAACTGAGCAAATCATAGCAAACCACATCAAATGTTGTGCTGCTAATCTATGAAAGCACCTATTACCCCCCATCACTACCTCCCCCTTTCCCTCCCCAAACCCTGTTTCACTCAGGTCTAATTTTAAGCGAGTGCTTTCTCATGCAAATATCTATTGATTTGAATGAGATTTTGCAAGGGTAAAGAGTGAGCAAAGACTTTGGGATGTGATCTTCAGAGAAAAACCCAACCCCTTCTTTTTATGGATACAGAGAGTCACTGTACAGGAAAGTTATTGTACTATTACTGCACAAAAGTAGTGGAAGGAGGGACAGAGTATGGGATGGTAACATGTGCAATCAGTCTGCAAGGGACTGACAGGCACTGGTTGCACAAACAGCAGAGTAGGGGGGAAAGTCAGGGGGTTTTGGGCATCATCTGGATTACTCAGAGACTTCTCTCCAGGATAATCCTGAAATACATGGAAGAACTCTTTGTTGAAATCCACAGGCAAAGCAAGGGGCAAGTGGAGAGGACCAAATTTTAGTTCTGCTGTTAAATCATGTCCTTGTCCCATACACCAAAACGTCAGAGAAAAAATATGACTTTGTTTGTCAAAGTCCTGGTAACAGGTTCTGAGGGTGGGAGTGTTATTTTATAGGTAAAATAAAGAAAAAAAAAGATAAAAAGAAAAGAAAAGCAAGCCTTTTTCTTATATTTTAGATAATTTCTGTTTCTTGTAATTCAGTTTTTCAGGCCTGAGGAAGTCACAGTGACCCCTGCAGGCAATAGAGTATCCGCCAGAAAGAACTCAGGAAATAAGTATTATAATTACATACCTAAAACAATTATTATATTATAAAATTACCCTTTTTTGTTTGGTTTATTTTTTTTTCTTTTGCTAAATCCCTTTTGCAGCTTCCTCTGCATTTCCAGTGCTTGGGAACCTGGCAGTGAACTTCAGCATGTTGGAGTAGGAATTTTGATGGAAAGGAGGACAGGGAAAAGAGAGATAGAAGTTCACTGGAGGTAAGCTTATCATCTTTATTTCCTGATACAGTCTGCACTCATGAAATAAATCCAAGTTTTTGACAGCAGAGCAATAGATGTGAGGAATGATCCTTAAATCTGAAGCTCTGACAACAGGTCTTTCTTCCTCACAAACAAGAGAAGTCTTGCTTTTCTGAATACTTATTTCAAAATCAACACAGGGAAATGCATTTCTTTCTGAGCCATTACACCCAAGAGTTCAAATTCCAACTCTGTGTCCACTTTGAAGCCTATGTGAAAAACACTAGGAAAACTGCTATGCCACCCACTCTATTTCAAAGGAATTAAAGTATGCCAAGTACATCGGCTACTTCCCTGACATTCGTGGTTAGTTTTATTTGTTCTCTTTAAAGTACTCCTGTATAAAAATAGTTGTCCAAATAAGTCCTAATGTCACTCTAAAAAACTGTTGCCACTTACTTGAGATGAGTAGGTGTCCTGTGCCAAGCAGCATGCAGGCTGGGTGACCTGGCACATGGCAGTCATGGGAAGGAATAGAGAAATATTTCTTCTTTAACATGAGCAGCTTCACATCTGGGTGGAGCTCAGGCAATTCTTGGAGGTCTGACTAGTTTTTATAGATCAGTCAGTGCTGTTTTCTTTGCTCCACTCATTCTTCATCTCACTTTGCTCATTGGCATCGAGTTTGTTTCTTCCTGCAGGAGTCATCAGTTTGCAATACATTCTGGCTAGTTCATTCCTAGTGGGCTGGAGAAGAGTTCTCCACATTATCAGTTGGTGTTAGTGGTGGAAATCTGACAAATGCAGAACTTCTGGGAGGCTTAGCAAGGTGGGTTTATGTACTAATATTGATAACTAGTGGTGGAAATCTGACAAATGCAGAATTTCTGGGAGGCTTAGCAAGGTCAGTTTATGTACTAATATTGATAATCTTTTGTTGCATCTGTATGTCAGACTTAACAATTATTTTGGCCATTGTTTTGGCAGCTGTAGAGTGTGTCCTGACAGATTTGTGAAGAGATGAACTACTTAGTTATTGCTTCCTCCAGTTCTGTTGTTGTAGCTATTAAAAATGCAGCCTTTACTTTAACAGATTGTCTATCTTACTCACTGCTTTTTTCTTTCTGAAGCAGTAAGATATCTCACTGATGGCTTGGTAAAACAGAAGTTGGCTTAGCTAATATATTTCCACTTGCAAGTCATACAAGGTGCTCTCAGCAGTGTTCCTCACACTGTTCCCATCTATTTGGGACTTGAAGTCAATTGCTGGTTTTTTTACCTACTGTCTGCTGAGCCATGGTAACATCATCTTTGACATATAAGGAGAATGTGAAATAATGAAACTTAAGATAACACTATTTTTTTTCATTTGGGGCTGCTCTAGAACACATTTCCTCACCTTTGTTGAAGGCTGAGAGAGCTCACAAAGGTACTGTGGTTGAGCTGGCACATGTTAACTCATTTTGTCATATAGAACCTTTGATCAAATGTCCCAGCCCATAATTGTATTTCTATAATTTATATATATCTTTAATTTGCAGCATGATTTAATCTTTCTTGGTTAATAAATATGACATATTTTTGTTTCCTACCATTTCCATAGGAAGAAAAAAAGGAAGAGGCAGGCAGTTCCAGGCCCTTTCATCCCCACAGAAGTGACAGAGGTGGAAGAAAGGCTGAATGCAGCAGAAAGGACATGAGTGGATTTCAGCAGAGAGCTCTGAAGAGGAATTATCTCTAAACTTAATGTGCTGGCCAACAAAGCAAAACTGATAACTTCCAAGGCCATTGTGGACCTAAAATGCTAGCAGTGGTCAAAGCAAATTAAGACTTTTATTAGGGGACCCCTATGTATCATTTTACTGCAGCAGGATTACACTGCCAGCCCTGCAGAGGGAGATTTAGCCAGGTAATTCTCATTAAGGGGCAAACCTCTCTGACTTCTGCAGGTGCTTTGCCTGATTAAGTGCTGAAGAACCAAGCCCTAAGGTTGGCCCAGCTGAGCTCTAACCTGTCTGCCTTTATGCAAGCAAAAGCTTCATATATCAGCTCCAGCTCATGCTGAGGAGTCTTACCAGGCACTCTAATCCTAAGGGGAAACATTTCATTGCAAGGCACAGCAATTTGCATTCTTTCTCCAAACTCTGCTATTACATTATCCACTTTTCCCTTGATTAAAAGAGATCAAGAAGTTCGTGCTCACATACTACACATGCAGACAATCCATCCAGGAGGACTGGAACCCACATTCAAATTCAGGCTGGAGAAGATCTGGTAACTTCCAGCTCTTGGTGGATTGATGCAGTTCTAATAATAGTCAAAATTTGCTGATAATTATCAAGGAGGGAAGTTACTGTGCTTTTTGTTGTTGTTGTTGTTGGGTTTCTAGGACACTGAAGTGTTTTCAGAAGTATCCAATGCCAAATTGTTCTTAAACATTGCAAGTGCTCTGAGCCTGTGAAGGTGACTTTAATTTTAATACGGAAGGTCAACCTATGGCATTAGTTGCTGCCTCATGCAGACAGAGAACTGGAGTTACACTGACACAAGGGAAATTTCAGATGGTAGGCATGAATTTCTCCAGGCATCCAGGCCTCTAGTTGATGGTTCAGGTTACACAGTCCATCCCTACCACCTTCCCTTGGCAATGCTCTGGAAAATTAGCCAGGGATGTAGTTGCAAAGGGCAGGGATATAATCACAAAAGGTTCTTCCTGATCTATTCAAAAGCATAGACAATCTTTGAGTCCCCTCCACCCATACCTTACCCTTTCATAAACACTAAGAACATTAGGGCACATGGAGCAAGAACCAGTCTCTGCTAAATCACTGACTTATTTCAAGAATTGGTATTTGCCTGTGACTCAATGTCCCACAAATAAAATGTGAATAATGGCACTTCTTTGTCTCAAAAGAAACAGGAAGGCAAGTACATTGTAAAGGAAATGGTAGTGAAATGCTGCATCAAGGGGACTGTGTAAGGTGCCTAGAGCAGGTTGGTTTCACAGTATAAAACTGATCTGAGTATACAAAAGAGAAAACATTTTTTTAAGAAGCTGAATGTCTCAACTAATAACAAGGTAAACAAGTGACCTGGTATTGTCAGCATTGCCTGCTTTGTAGAATAGATTACTCAAAAAATTTGATTTTTTGCTGAAAGTCACCTGCTTCCTCAGACATAAGTATGTCTTCTTCTACAAACATTGCCATACCAATTTTGGCCTGGGGGCTCTGAGTGGAAATTTTTATACATGAGCACATGGAGCAAGAAGAAAAAAAAAAAAAGGGAGATGGAAATCTTAAATTAATTTAACATCTCTTGTTATTCATTTTTCACCCAGTGAGGAGAAATAACAGTTTTGAGGCACTTAATCTAATGAGGTACTCAAATCAATGATACCTATCCACACAGGAATTAGTAAATGAATATTTCTGGAGACAAGCTGGTTTCACACCAGCAGTTTGACCTGATCAGGTGAACTATTAAAGAAGGAGCTTTTGCACTTTTGTGATCTGGATTTCCTTCTTGCTATTGCCTCTTCAGGAAAAACTAACAAGCCTTTTTGGTTCAAAACTGGCTGTGCATCCAAATGCAGCCAAATGTTGGAGGTGCAGTATTTTTTTGGAGAACATCCATGTAGGAATAAAGTAAATTTCACTAAGTATCTATTCATTACAATAGTGAAGGAATGAGAATCCACTCCTGCCTAATTGGATATGTCAGTAAAATGGTTCGAAAGATCATTGTTACAGTAAGGCCCTTAATTTATTAATAGAAAATAAGTAGCAGTGCATGGTGTATAGTAGAACTAGGAAAAAGTATTGGGAACAGCACAAGAAGACCATTTTTCAAGAACTGAGAGACATCAAAAGAAGCAACAGGCACTTTTCCTCTTTGCACCTGAGGAAAAGTTGCTGTGTGCTGAATCTTACTTCCCTTAAGCATGTAAAAAAAATAAATTTATTGCTACTTGTACCACTGACCATTCAGTGGACTCACTGCTATCAGTTGCAGAGTCCTCACTCTACTCCCTCCTGGAGCAGGTCGAATTTTCTTTGAATTGTTCTGCTTTCTAAAATTACAGGAGTAGAAGACCAATACAACTATAAAGCCCAGGCAATTTCTTCCTATGCCCACCATGCTGTACATCACTATATGCTGTACAACTGATGGTCAAAATGGAAACAATTCCAGCTGCAACTTGTGCTTTAGCTGCAGGTCAGCAGGCATCAGTCACAGTAAATGTGGCCCCTTAAAGTCATTTGCAAAGTTTAATATAAACCACATCAACCCATAGCATAAACAAGCTTGAAATGATAAGCAGTTTGTGATATCTCACTGAACAACAAATATTAAGAAATAAATATTTTCTTGGAATGTTAGTGGAATGCATGATCTATGTTTTCAGTCCTAATTTCAGCTTCTGATGAGATGAATCAAATATTCACATCCCAGCTGCTTCTGAATGTTCTAAGTGGAATTTCTTGGAGCAGTGTGAGCAGGTGGTGTTCCCACACAGCTCCAAATAAAGTTTATATGTGCTGGGGATGCTGGCTGCCTTACATATAAACATGGATTCAGATAACTAGTTTTCTTCTAATGCACATGCTTGGTCATTTTGGCATGGGGCTGAGATGTTCCCAAGGACAAAGTCAAAAGTATAGAAATGTGCCTGGAGCTCTACCTTCTTCCAAGCCTAAAGCCATAATTTTCTGATCCTGAGACACAGCTTGTGTAAGCTGCCTGCATGTTAGGGAGTGGACAGTTTCTAACTGTTTGACAATGCTTTTTTGTATTCTGGGGCCAAGAGTGGGTTATACAGAGTGTTTCTAACTGTTTGACAATGCTTTTTTTGTATTCTGGGGCCAAGGGTGGGTTATACAGAGAAGGATGTGAAGTTATAGAGGACAGCTGAGTCTACCAGGCTTGTTGGGATGCACCAGAAAATTATGGCTTGCAGGGTATGGGAGGGGCAGGAGGTGGCTGGGAGTGGTGTGGTGGGACAAGCCAGTTTGTAGAATAGATTACTATAACTGTTTGACAATGCTTTTTTTGTATTCTGGGGCCAAGGGTGGGTTATACAGAGAAGGATGTGAAGTTATAGAGGACAGCTGAGTCTACCAGGCTTGTTGGGATGCACCAGAAAATTATGGCTTGCAGGGTATGGGAGGGGCAGGAGGTGGCTGGGAGTGGTGTGGTGGGACAAGCCAGTTTGTAGAATAGATTACTAAAAAAATTTGATTCTGAAAGTCAAGTCACCTGCTTCCTCAGACATAAGTATGTCTTCTTCTACAAACATTGCCATACCAATTTTGGCCTGGGGGCTCTGAGTGGAAATTTTTATACATGAGCACAAACAAGGGCACATGGAGCAAGAAAAAAAAAAAAAAAAAGGAGATGGAAATCTTAAATTAATTTAACATCTCTTGTTATTCATTTTTCACCCAGTGAGGAGAAATAACAGCTCAAATCTGGTTCCTGTATAGAGGCAAAATGTTGATGTGCACTAGCCTGTTGTACAATCCCATGTGCCCCTCATTGGAAGGATGCAAAATGTTGATGTGCACTAGCCTGTTCTATAATCCCATGTGCCCCTCATTGGAAGGAATTTTGTCTGCTCCATATTGGAGCCCAAATTAAAACTAGTTGACATGCAGCACAGAGGGTATGGATTCCACACCTCAGAGACACATTGAATGAAAGTGCTCACAAACACTTCACCTGTAGCAAGTGAACCTAATCTTTCACCTTCCTAAACTCCTCCTTGAGAACCCAAGCTCCTGTAAAGAGAGGTTCACAGCAACTCAAGCTCTGAACCACACCTCAGAGGACTCTTCCAGACACAGAGGGAATTTAGGTAGCTCAGCTGCACTAAGCTGGATCAGCTTTTGTGAGTTTTCATTCCTCTGTGGTCCATTTTGACTTGGATTTTCATCTTTTTTTAACTAGCTCAGCATCAGGGCGTATATTTGTCATGCTGTGTTGCAGGCACTTTTGGTTTTCTCTAGCCTGCTATTTCATGACTGTTTAAGGATCTGCCAGCTGGCTACCATCCTCTGTTCATGTCATCATGCAAGGGAGTACAAAGGGACAGTAAAGTTTTACCCTTTTTATCTTACCAAAATCACAGTATTCCCTCAAGCAGAGGACACAGAGTGAAGCAATAGAACAAAACTTCACTTTGGGCTAGATGGGAAGTCTCAGACTGGGGGAATTTTGTTCTGGCAAGTTGTATCACTGTCCATTCCCTCTGCTTTATGGAAGTGACATGAAAATCTTTGCAGCTGAGTTAAATGTGTAGCTTCTAATTCCCAGTCTGAAAATTCCATGTAAAGTAACTTTTAACCTCACAAGTTGCTTCACCAGCCACGTGGATGTTGTGCCATTGCCAGTGTCATCACTTGATGTGTTAACAACAATGATGTTGGACTTCCAGAGCCCAAACCAGGAGGTTCTTCTCCAGAAATCTCATTCTGTCTTTTGAGTATAAGTTTTGCTATGCTAGTATTTGGCACTTGGGTTAGGAGATTCATCACCTGAAGAAACAGAACCAAATATTTGCTTTGAATGATTGCAACTAAGATGTCCTGCCAGAGCTGGGGTGCCTAGATTATTGTGCATGCTTTGCTTATGAACACTGAACATAGTTCAGTGAACAGAAAACAGATTGTCCTGATCACCTATAAAAAAAAGAATTTATATTCACAAATTACCTTCTAGCCTGTATTTCTCTGAGCTAAACAGTAAAACACTTTTCTACATTTTTTACTGCCATAACCCCTAGAAGCCTTTAAACCTTCTCTCACTGTGCTTAACTTTCTTAGACAGCATCTGTTAAGAGATATCCAACACTGTTAAAATGCAAGTTATGACTGTGTTTCTTACCTTTGCATATTTAATTGTATTTACTAGAACTGTATCATTAGCATGAGGGTATGAGAACCTTAACCTTCAAAATCCAAAACAGAGATCCAAGTCCTCAGAGGAGACATCTCAGTGACTTAATAGAAACATGAGAGAACTCTCTACTGTTTTGCTCCTGAGCTATGTTATAGATTCCTTAAAGTTTTCCTAGTTCCCCTAGAAGGACAGAGAGAAATTGTATTTACTAGAACTGTATCATTAGCATGAGGGTATGAGAACCTTAACCTTCAAAATCCAAAACAGAGATCCAAGTCCTCAGAGG
This sequence comes from Acanthisitta chloris, assembly GCF_000695815.1. Taxonomy (NCBI): domain Eukaryota; kingdom Metazoa; phylum Chordata; class Aves; order Passeriformes; family Acanthisittidae; genus Acanthisitta; species Acanthisitta chloris. Next base: position 52,709 of record NW_008654196.1, on the reverse strand, counting down.
AGACATCTCAGTGACTTAATAGAAACATGAGAGAACTCTCTACTGTTTTGCTCCTGAGCTATGTTATAGATTCCTTAAAGTTTTCCTAGTTCCCCTAGAAGGACAGAGAGAAAAAAAAAAAAAGTTTTCCTAGTTCCCCTAGAAGGACAAAGAGAAAAAAAAATCTTCTGGCTTGTTTCAAAAACAAGATAATTAGAAAGAAGAGTCTCTAAATATATATTTTCATCCATAAATTTTCATGTGTGTGTGTAGGTATCCACCTATTCACATATCTCACCCAGAGGACACTTACTACCACAAATGTGTTGAAATGCATTATCCCCTTCAAATAATTATTTACTTAAGAGAAAAAGCTATTAGGACCTGAGCATAAACCTCTGTAATTTCTCTCCAGTGAGAGGCAGCACCTTTCAGTAAAGCATTACGACAGATGCTAGTGTGTCCTGATTTTATCAGAAGACTTTGAAGCATTTGAGGTTAGTTTTATATCTCCTGATCCACAGGCTACAGTTAAGGTTTTAGTTATGTCACATCACTTGATTATTGCCATTTGAGGATACTGCCAATGTGACAAAATGAGCTTCATGCACAGAAAATTCTAACCCCTACATTTCAATGTGAGATTTGTTCTAATACCTAATCAAATTCTATAAGACTAGCTCCTCATGACTCAACAATTGCAATAAGAGGAGTATCTGTTGCAATCTTTTAGCAAATTTTTTTTTATTTCCCAAGACTGGAGGCACTCGAATTTTTTTTTTTGTTTTGTTCAGGGTAAACCAATAATAAAATGTGATGTTAAAATATGTTTTCAACCACTCTGAGTGAAAGAATTAAAAAAATTTTAGGGGGTTGTTTTATTGACTACTTGGAACAGATATATCAAGGCAAACACACAAACTCTCATAAAAAACACCTGAGTATGATTGGGATTAAGGATAAAATACCTATTCAAGACATCTAAGACACACAGAAGTGCCACAGCAGTAATAAAATTCTTATCTTATGATTATAGAAGAAAGAGATGCCAATAAAAAAAAAGATTGGTTTTGACCCAGCATACAAGAAAACAGTAGATCCAGCATCCAACACAGTTTGCTAGTAACAGAGCAATTAAACATGGTCATAAAGGTCTACTTTCTTCTCTTTTTTCTTTTGAAACTAGAAATATTTTCTTTCACTGGTGTCTAGAAGATCCAAAACACCTCTCTGCAGTCAGTATTCAGGAGACACACAACATATGGTTACTGAAAACTGGCAAGAGAACAGTTTCTCATTCTCCAGTCAGACACTCATTGAAGATGCTCAGAGGACTATCAACACAGCAAATACTCCTTCTTGATGATGCATTTTTTTACTGTAGTGACCTAGATAATCTTCTGATAAAAAAGACATTTTAGTCACATAGCTCATTTATTCAAAAGTAAGTATTCAATATGCTTTATTTAAATTACTGCATGTAACAGAAAAATTGAAGAAGGTTTATACTTGTAGGCATGAATCCTACTTTTCTGTTTGTCTGGGGTTTTTTTCAATAATTTCTGTATATTTTTACTCCTATTATTCATGGTGCATTTTTAAATCTTTACACTCACTTCAATCTAGTAGTTGAGGTCATTCTAGAAGTTCATATGATACTATGACCTGCAGAAAAAAATAAAAATGTAGTGTTTCTAGCTGCACAAATTGAATTTTCACTCTCATATGCTTTCAAACAAAACGTATTTACAGAAAAAAAATTTGTAAAGCAAAACCCAAATGAGAGCATTAGCTACAGGTCTCACTCTCCATATTTACCAGTCCCTGCCTGCCTTTCTCTGAAGATAAGTAGATTAAGGTTTTTTTACTCCTACCTGAATTCCTTTTTTTTTTTTTCCTGAGTATCTACATAGTTTCAAGTTGTGGCCCTGGCTGATTGCACTACAGTCCATGCAGTACCTTTTTATGTGACTGTGTTCCAATTAAAAGGCACTAGCACATCCCCAAAACAGTTTGGAATATCAGAAATGTTAACAGTGAACTCCATGCCATGGTCCTAGGCTGAAGGATCAGTAGTGACCTAGACAAGAACAAGGCCATAGGAAAATTAAACTAGCCTTTCACTGAAATAGTGGGCAGATTACTGAGGTTCTATCTACATCCTTTTAGGAAATGGTTTATAATAGACATCTTTCTTGTATAGGGACAAGAAAAAAGTCAGGAGGAAAAAATAGTGTTTTCAGAGAATTGGTGTCTTCAGAGAAAAGTCTGTCCTCAGCCCTCTTGCAGGCACACAGAGAAGTGAGCCCAGATTCTATTTATATCCTCAGGAAAGAGGCACTGGTGACCCATTAACCAACTTTCAGTTGATAGATTCATGAAGAACTCACTAGGAATATCTCTACAGATATATCCAGAGAGTTTGTGGATTTTCCTTCCTTGGACATATCTCTGGACAGAGTCCTGGGCAACCAGCCCTAGATGGTCCTGATTTAACAGGGAGATTGGAGCAGATGATCTCCAGAGATGCCTGCCAACCTCAGCCATCCTGTGATTCTGTGACTTTGGGATTGCTAAAGCCCTGAAATATCTTACATCCACAATCAATAGCCTCTGCTGTGGAAGTGTGTGACATAGTGTAGTATAGGAGGTTCAATAGGCTCCTGTCAATAGTCTGAGCCTTATGCCTAAAAAGAAAGTGTGAAGAACTAGAATGAATGGAGCTAATTACCTTGTCTTTATTGTGAGATAGTAATTAGGGCTGAGATCTTAAGGAATATGTTTTCTAGCTCTCTCCCATTTTATAAAGGGCAGTGAGAAAACTTCCTCTCTGCTCAAAGGCAAAACTGACCAGGTGGAGTTCACTTGCCAGAGTATGCACTGAGGTGGGAAGGAAATGTTCACGTGGGATGAGACAAGGCAGAGAAGTGGTAAATTCTTCCACCACCTCTCAAACAGAACACAACACCTGACTGCAACAGAGCAGACAGATTTAGTGTTTCCTAACACGCCGAACACGAACACAAATCTGATGAGTTAGTAAGCATGGCATTTGCAAGCCTGGGATCATAATGTCTTTCTAACAATCTTCTAATTTCTAATTTCTAACAATCTTCTAATAATCTTTCTAGCAATCTTGCCACCTTTAAACCAGAGGAATATTGTTCCCATTGAATCTTTGGCAGATGTTTTTTCCTTTCAGTTTCTAAAACGAACCACCTTACAACACCTCAGAAATAGAAGGCTGAGTTTCTTTATTGACTCTGCAGAAAGATCAGACTTCAGGAAGACACCTTCCTGTAAGACTTTGTGTAATGATTTTCCTTTCAGGACTTCTCTGTTCTGGAAAATAACAGCTTTTCTGTCAAGGGTTTTGTGTAGTTCTGTGGATAAACTTACGCCTACATTGTAGAAAGACAGAAATACCTGTGTGCAATCATAAGCATTCCCTTGTGAACTCTCAGGGCAGATAAAAAAAAAAGCCAATGAAAGAAAAATAAGAGGAAAAAAGAAAGATAAGAAGATAAGTCTACAGCAGGTTTCCAGATCTCTCACAGGTGCACATTAGATTACTTTGGAAACCAAGGTAAAGAGTACATATTTTGCACAAGACAACCAGAAAATAATATTAAAGTAACAGGAAATGGAAAATTTTCACTTCAGGGATTCCAGGGGCTTCTATATTTTTATGAATTTCTGGAATTGCTGCCTGTAGACTGTACAGAAGACACAACAGTGACATGTAACATGCTAAGTGTATGATAATGTAAGCAGTCACATTAGCATGCTGGGCAGTGGGTCCATCTGAATGACATAAACACTGACTTAACATGGTCTGGCACAAGCCCAAACTTTCAGAATTGTGCCTACTCCACACTTGAAGCAAGGACTTCCAGTGAATCATCAGTGGGAACTGGAGGTTCTGAGAAGGGTTTGAGCCCAGACCTTTCACCTCCATTTCAAAAAAAAAAAGGTTATTGTCAAAGAGACAAAGATTGAAAAAAGAAATTATCTGAGGCCTGGAAAACCTACCTTATGGTAAATGGGTAAATCTGTTTCCTTTACATAAAAAGGTTAAGAAATGACATGACAACAGTTTAAAATTGCCTGCATTATTTCTTGTAATGGAGTCTTTAATCTAGTAGATAAAGGCATAATAAGGAGGAATTGAAGCTCCATAAATACAACCTGAAAATAATCTCTGATTTTTAAGAGTAAATGAAAATTAGCTATTGAAACAGATGTGGTGGCTTCTCTGCAATCTTTTAAAATCAAAATAGATACTGTGATTTTTATCTTGGATCAAGGCACATATCTTTATTCATAGGGTTAAGAAATAATAGAAAAATTACATATATATTTAGGTAAAGAGATTGGATATTTTGAAACAGTTGTTAATATGGACCATACACAAAAAAACCACTGGGAAGTGTCACTTTTTTATCTGGGAGGTACAAAATCTACATTAATGTGAGTACTAGTACTATCCATTCAGACTGGAGTTCATTTTTATTGCAATTCAGGGTTGAAAAAAGAGCCTTCTATGGTAAAGACAGAGCTGTTGCAATCACTAGGTGCTATGTGTTAATCAGGACTCTTGTGTTTTGGTATGATTTAGTGCTATTGATCATTTACATGGATGTGTGTGGTAGTGCTTCAGCAGTTCCACATTTTCCTTCTCTCTCAGCAGTTGCACTAGATCAATAACCAAGTAGCTGGGAGGGAATTAAAATGCCCAATACAACACATTCATATCCAAATGTGAAGATCTTGGTGCTTGACCCCTGAAGGTGCCTGAGATGCCCCAGGACTGTTCAGTCTACAGAGTAGTTATGTTCCCTTGGTGCCCTTAAATGCTCTTTCCTCAGCTTGGGCTGGAAGCACATGTGAGGCCACCCAGCCAGGGCCTGACAGCTGAGCTTCCAGGCTGCAGAACTTGTTGACTTAACCTGTCAACTTGTCTCCTCACAGTCACCTTCAGCACAGGCATTACTCAATTTTCAGTAGACCGAACTGCAATTTGAGCTCAACCAAACACTCTGGAAATCAAGCTGGTTTGATCAAACCTGGATGTTTGGCAAGCCTGAAGTAAATAGACTGTAATATTGGTGGTAGACTGGAAGAAAATACAGACTAAAAGAGATGGGACAAAACAATTCTTAGGAGTTATACTACTAGCTTTTAAATATTTGCCACATAGAAAGGAATGTGACATCTCAGACAGGCAAAATTCCATTAAAAACACTGCTTCATCTGACCCACTTGGAGTGCTGAGACAGTGAAGAGATCTGGCTGCTTATTTAGAAGTATTACAGGCGTTGTATTGGAACAACTGATCTAAAAACACGCTATCCCACGCTCCCACTTTTCCCACTATTTGCCAATTCGTAATTACAGTATGTAAATACACAGCAGAATGGGTCTTTGGTTAATCAAATTGATTTAATTGCTGAATCCCCACAGATGAATGTGAACAGAGTCTTCTCTTTTCTCATTTTTTGTTGGCAAAACATAGCCACACAAATGACAAAAATTCCACCAGAAATGGGAATGAGATTTGAATAACTCTCTTACTGGAGCATTGCTAGAACACCTGTAGTCAGATACAAAAGACTAACAAGGTAATTCCTCATAATTTTAGAGCTACAAATTATGGCATACCCTAGAGATACTGAATTAATTAAGCCTTTGTAGATTATCAATGTGTATATGTCTATTTTTTATGAAAATCTGGCATTGTTTTTCATTTTCTGAGTTAGCTTATTAAAAATGCAGATATAATGACACAAAAAAGTGTTGCAAAGGATTCACTAGATATTCTCGTTGGTTCATAGTTTGAATATTAAGCTTTTGTAATGGTTATGAGTGTTATTGTTAATATCATATTTAGCACTAGACATTGGAATCACAACATTATCCTGATTGCATTTGGCAGGAAACTGAATCATATAATCTAAAGAAAGAAAGTCTGAAGATGTCCTTGACAAAACAGTGGGTCATTAAAATCTGATGGCTTCATGAGCTAGTGAAAGCACATGTAACTTTCAGAGTGTTGGACCTGCACTAGATACATTCAGTATCCATACTAGAGGACCCAGGATTTTGTGATTTCCTCAGGCCAGGTCAGAATCTTTCCCAGATCCAACCTCTATATCAAACCTGGACACATTCATCAAAGGGAGTGTGGGCAGCAGGTTGAAAGAGGTGATGCTCCCTCTCTCCTCTCCCTGCTCTGATGTAACTTTCAGAGTGTTGGACCTGCACTAGATACATTCAGTATCCATACTAGAGGACCCAGGATTTTGTGATTTCCTCAGGCCAGGTCAGAATCTTTCCCAGATCCAACCTCTATATCAAACCTGGACACATTCATCAAAGGGAGTGTGGGCAGCAGGTTGAAAGAGGTGATGCTCCCTCTCTCCTCTCCCTGCTCTGCTGAGACCCAACCCACCTGCAATACTGCACACAGTCCTGGTGCCCTCCACATAGGAAG
>NW_008654196.1:41550-46080 GCF_000695815.1 Acanthisitta chloris | reverse complement strand
GAAGGGCCTACAAGGAGCTGGAGAGGACTCTGTGTTAGGAACTGCAATGATAGGACAAGGGGTAATGGGCTCAAACTGAAGGAGGGAAAGTCTAGGTTGGATATTAGAAAAACATTTTTGACTGCAAGGGTGGTGAGACACTGGCACAGGTTGCCCAGGGAGGCTGTGGCTGCCCCAACCCTGGCAGTGTTCACAGCCAGGTTGGATGAGCCTTGAGCAACCTGCTCTGGTGGGAGGTGTCCCTGCCCAGGGCAGGGGGTTGGGACTAGATGATCTGTAAGGTCCATTCCAACCCCTAAAATTCTATGATTCTATGATTCCTGTGCAAACTCTGGTAAACCCTTCTTTCTGTATGAAGAACACATGATTGCACACTCTTGAAGGGGTGCTAGCCTGAAGGATTTGGGTACCAAAATCCCAGATCGTGCTCTGCTATGAATCAGGAGTGAAGCCTCAAACCTGATATTTGTGATAAGACAAAGTAAACCTATTTGCTAGAGAAGTTTTGTCTCTGCTGTACAGCTGAGTCTCAGATGTCCATGAAAATTCAAAAGTATTGGGGCTTAAATTCCCAGGGTCAAACAAGAAAGTTGTTCCCTGTCCCTCCATATCCTGTATGAATGTTGTGAATCCTGGAAAAAGAAGGGTTATAAAGTAGTAGTAGTAGTAGTAGTAGTAGTAGTAGTAGTAGTAGTAGTAGTAGTAGCAGCACATATTTTTCTTCAACTGTTCTTTGAACAAAGCCAGCTGTCACTGCATACTGGGTCCCATTCCACAGGCATGTTTTGCAGGTCTGTAAGAGTTAGATCAACAGAGGATGCTGAAAGAACATCTCATCTTGATAAGGTTTTGGCACAGAAAGGGTTTAGGCTTTTCTTCCCTGCTAATTTTCTAAGATGCTTCTAAGAACTTTAAAAAACATATGTGGGAAACATGAAGGCTAAGAGGTCTGATCTTACAGATGTTTAAGGTCTGGTTCAGTTCCACAGCTCAAAACCTGCATTTAGGTGTCTAAAAGTAACTGAATGTGAGGTAGAAGAGTGAATTACCACTAAATTCATTCAAAAACTAGTCAACATGGTCCAGTGAGTCTAGAGAGTCCTTTGGTTTACCAAATGAGATGTTTCCTTTACACTGAAGGAACTGAGCCTTGCTGACTAACAGCTCAGTTTATTTGCCTAGACATATGCATTTGAGATGCCCTGATAGCCTCCCTGGCCAATTGCTATTATTTCAGTAGACTAATAGACTATGTTCTATCTGCCAAGCCTGTGGAGATACCTTAGGTACTCCAGAATATCTCAACACCATTAGGTGTCTCTGGTAGAACATCTGAGCTGAACCCTGAGCTCATACTAGAAAAGGAGCTTACACATTAGCATACCCATAGACATTTGCATTCAGATAAATTAACCTAGATTTCTGAGGCTGAAGGTGAACCCTCTCTGTGAAACTCAGGGGTTAGTTACCAGCTGAGACAGTATTGTCAGAATCAGTTTTCAAGTTAGGTACTGATAAGTCCTATTCCAAGGCACCTATTGCCCTTATTCAGCTCTGCCTGTAAATGCTTGGAGTGAGCTCGATCAATTCTAGACTACCTGAGCCTAAAAAAAAGGTTTACAAAGGTCACTCATATTTCACAAACAATGCCACAGCTAACATTTGATCTCAGCAGTTCGTGAGAACGCTGATTAAAATGCTTACTATATGTTTCTTTAAGACTCAGGATAAAACTGCTGCCAGATTCCAATTCTAAACAAAATAAAATTCTTTACATTGCTTTTGTATTTGCTTTGTGTGATAACTACCTTTTCAGCCTATTACTAAACTCAATTAGAAATTCTTACTTGTGCTGCAGTGTTTTGCTGAGCCTAATGAACAAAGTTGCATCAAATTGGCTTGTGACCATGTGATGACTATTAAAACTTATAAACCCCTTAACAATTATCATAAGGAAATCAGCATACTATGGCATTGTTATAGGGTGCATCGTGAACCAAAGTACTTCTGGCTCATCAGAGCTTTGCACAGACCTGGTTTTAAGCAAACAGATGGAAATACAAACCTCTGATATTCCTATTCCACTCTGTGCAACAAACATGCTTAGAAAGAGGAATTACATTGACCTTGAAAGACTATTGCACTGTACTCTGCCCTCAAATTTCTTCCTTTCACAACTCTCTTGTTTAGAATTTTCTATTAGTGCTATTTATAAATGCAAGTTGTTCATGATTCAGTTTTTTAAACTAATAAAGTAACTGCCACACACTGTTAAGATAGTTTTATTCCAGGCAAATTAGCAGTTTTTAGAAGGCTTTAATACTTTTCTTCCCTTCCACCCTACTAGTAAGACTGTATACTATTACCTACTGTCAGCCTGGATGTTAATCCTTTTCTTCAGTGTTTTCTGCCCTGGTGTCTCTTCTGGCAACAGCCAGAGTTGGCCCCATATAATTGTCCTCCTCCTTCTGATTTTGGCTAGAAAACTAAGAATGTTGTAGCCAGGCTGGTAATTATTTCACAGTGGGACCTTCCATCACTGTTTAGAGATGCTGAGAGACATTTGATTTCAAGAACACCATCCATGCCTGGAACATTTGACTTACACATGCTACACTTTTTCAGAGGTCAGAAGCTTTCCTAATATTCAAATCTTTCTGCAGGTGTGGGGGTTTTTTTTCTACTTATGTGCACTATTTTGTTTTAGGCTTTATTCCCTCTGTATCTCTGTTCACAGCATGTCTGCTTTGTGCACTGGAGAAGACAGCAGGACTAAGGTCCTTCTTTATTTAGGTATCTACATGTGAGCTATTCACACTGGTCTTTGCTTAGAGAAAAGAGATGTCCATTTTACCTTGGGCTTCACCTAGTCCTCAAAGAAGGTCAGATGAATTGCACCTTAAAACTATGCATTATTCTCCCCTGGCCACAAAATAGTTAATTTTAACTAACAGAAACATATAAATATATATGCACTTGAGATGTCTTTATCTATATGGGAATCTGACCATAAAATGAACATAAACTCTCTAGCATAAATCATGGAATCTTTAATAATAAATTTTGTATGCAAGTGGATACCATAACAAAATGTACAAGGAAAAGCAGCAAATTTATTGTCTATTCCTTTATACTGCTTTGCTTTCTCTACCCTGTCACATAACACCTATAATTTAACAGTTATTTATTTTTTTTCTGGGTTTGAGCTTTCATTGTCCACTGAATACTGCAACACTGGAAGTATTGTACTTAACCTAACAGCCATTCAATGAAGTAATCCAATAGCATATTCTAGGTGCCTACAGAAACAGAAACATCCTGGCCATAAAAAATAATGCCCTTGAAAAGCTATTTGGAGAAACATTTCGTTCTCTTTAGTCTTTCAGAATGAAGATGTGTTGTATGAGGTATTTTATACATGCAAATGCTTCATTTTCTTTCTTTAAGTCTTTATAGTACTATTTGTTTTCAAATGAGTTTTGTGGTTGTTTCATATGGGGAATGCAAAATTCAGGGTACATGTCACCATTCTGTGGCTTGCCTTGTATTTTGCTTTAATAAATCATCATTGAAGATGTGAACAAGTTTAATTTCACAATGTAAATATTTCCCTTTTCAATTTGTGTATTTGTATGTGTGTGCCAAAACCAAATTCTTCTAAAAAGCAATAACCTAAGAAACCACAAGTTTGGCACAGCATGAAGCTGTGCCAAATAATACTCCCATGGAAAACCTACACATGATACAGACCATTTATATTTATGAATCTTGAGCTTGAAGAAATACCTATGTTTTTATTTAACTTTATTTGGAAGCCATATTCTGTGATTTCTGACTTCTTGGGAAACATAATGATGTATATAGATCATAAATGTCCCTCCTGCTGTTTGTCTGCCCAGAACAGACCTTTGGGTAAATAAACAATCTCAAATATAACTAAAGTATCAGTATATTCCAAACTTTGAAAACATGAAGACTGAGGAGAGTATCAGTTACAAAGAATTATGGAATCATTTAGGTTGGACAGGACCTTTGAGCTCATCGAGTCCAACCACTGACCTCACACTGCCAAACCCACCACTAAACCATATTCCTAAGCACTACATCTACACATCTTTTAAATACCTGCAGGGAGGTATTTAAAACACACTGGAGAATAATAATGACTCTGTTTAAAACTGTTTTCTCTATTTAGTCTACTTTCTCACTCATGACCATGACACAGTGACTGGAAAGAGGAAAAGCTAGTGGAGCCCACTGCCCTCCACACAGCACTACCATGCTTTAAGCCAAGGAACAAAAAAAGAGGAGAAAGGCATTTTTCAGACATGTTCCAGAGGAATAGTTGGATGAGACAGGTTCCAGCAACATGGATATCTGCTATGCCTCCTCTTCATCTCAGGTAAATTAGAGGTGCCTCTGCATAGTCCTTATCTGCTGCAGTGTCAGGAAGCCATGAAATATTTGCTACTGCTTTTCACTGTTTATTGGGTTAATTGGACCTCCAAGAGAGCACTCAATGGGAGGATT
>NW_008654196.1:38256-41530 GCF_000695815.1 Acanthisitta chloris | reverse complement strand
CAGAGAATTCTGATTCAAGAAAGTAGAGAAGTCATCACTTGGGTGATGAATTTTATTGTTCACTGAAGAGGTTATGACTACACATATAAAAAGACTTAGCTTATTTTTATTGAGTCTCTTTCTGCTGTGACTGAACCAGTTTGATCTAATATCAACTGGATTTATCTCTCAGTTACCTGATAGAACAAAACTTCTGTGGCATAAATGGCCTTCCAACACACTAGAAAAAAAATGTTTTAGAAAATACAAATCTACTTTCTAGAAGGGTCAAAGTAGCAACAAAAAAATCTTTACTCCTTCTTGCTTGTTTTATATGCTGGAACCCAGTCAAGTTTAGATTGTACTAGGATATACATCTCAGTCCCAAGAGCAACTACACAGACTAACATAGTCTTTGTGGGATCTGTACAGCTGCAGCTCCCATTCACCTACTGTCTGAAGTAACCTCCTTTATCACGAACTTAGTGTCTACACACTACCCTGGCATTGTATCTCTGCTACTTTGGTGAGAGCAATAAAGACATATTATAGAAGGTACACAGCTGCCATGCCTTAAGTGTGTTCCAGTTCCTCTGTCCTTTCAGTCAGTACAATGGAACAGCTAAATAAAGGCAAAGTTTCAACCATTTCCCAGTATTGTGCACACCAATTTCCTCAGGGCTAGAACTTGCAGTTCAGTCTGTCCTGTTAGTTGACTCCCAGTTCAGCTAGATCTAGGCAAGCCAGACCCTTTAATCTTCAGTGCTCACTGTCATAAATGGGACTCCTGTCACAGAGCTTTTTGGAAAAAGACATCACACCCTTTCACCTCAAATTCTAGGCAACACCGTTGTCCAAACAAAACCTAAGAAAAAAGCAATTGCTTTGCCAGTTGGCCAATAAAAACTTGAAGTTTTAAGGGAGTGTATCAAGGAGATTTCACATTTGCATTCTCTCAGTCATATTTCTTTACCCTTGCTCCTCTCAATTTGTTGTGTTTGGCCACATTGCTGGATCTGCTCTACTTCAGTTCTTTCAGGCTCCAGGAGATCTATAATTATTATTTAAGAACCATGGTTTTGTCAAAGCACTACAGCCCAATTAATCCTGTTTCTTGTAATAAATCTAATAAAAATTGAGGTTTGGAAAATGTATTCATGTTGTGAACAGTAGAAACAAACCACTGAGGCAGACTTAAAAGTCCTCTGACTGCTTAAAGCCTTTTAATGATCTAATTTGCCCTAGAGCACACAGTCACCACCATTCTGGACGTTGTGATTTCCACATCTAGAGGCCACAGAAAAGGAAAGTTCCAAGAACAACATGATTTCTGTGGACACTGATGTTGAGATGATTTGCTCTAATTATCAGGCTTGGTGACTATTCTCAGGACTTCTACCACAGTTACAAACATGTTTTTATTAAACAGAAGACTTCCCGGACCAAGTTAATATCTAGGTTTAGGGTATTTCTCTGTTTTTAAAAGCATTTTCATTATCAGACAACAGCTAGCAAGCTGCTTGAATCAGCTTTACATGTATACCCAGAGCAGACAACAGCTAGCAAGCTGCTTGAATTAGCTTTACATGTATACCCAGAACTTGCTGATACTTGTCCATGTGTGCATGTCCTCCCCAAAGATCAGGGTACTCCTTGCCAGAGCAACATTTGCTAATCAGACTAAGGCACCAGAGGTTGGGTCTCAGGCATAAACCTCTGAATTCCTGCCCTGTGAAACAATGTCAGACATAGCCTGCATGTATTTTACTGCATGGAATTCCATTAAAACATGCACATCTGGGTGTGCCTCCTCTGGATAGAAACATAACAAGCCAATTAACTTCACTGGTGTTCCATCCAAATAAAAAGTGCCAGACTGGGAGACTGTTCAACAGAAACAATAGCTCTACCTCCTCTTTACCAGCAAGAAATCTGCCTATCAGAAATGCATTGCTATTAGAGGGAAGGAAAGAGCCTTGGCAAGTATAAATACCCTTCAACAGGAAGTCCTTTAGCCTCTTAGAAGAGAAATTTCAGCAGTGAAGAAAACAAGACCATGAGAGCATCCACAAAGATTCTTGAAATTAATCCTTCCTGATTTAAAGTGGAAGACAGCAAAATTTTTATTGAATCGTCCTACTGCTCTCAAATTATAATGTGCTCTACTAGATTGCAGGTCAGTCACACCAATCTGGAGGATATTATTTTTTTTTCCTTTTTCCCCCCACTTATTCTTTTCATTCCGACAGCACTATTGATGAAGACCTCAGGAAAAAAATACCAGCGCCCAAGACACTTTGATGGCCTTTCCACTGTGTAATTATACTTACTCTTGATAACACTAAAGACATGCCTTATTGGTAGTGGCACAGGCTGCTTTCCTTTTCACAGAGAGATGGATTGTTTCTGCAGGCCTTGATGGCCTTCAAATTATCTGAGCACAGAAAAGAGAGCAGAGTGAATTTTATTTTAACTCATTTTATTTCTAAATTTATTTCCCAGTCGCTAGAAGGTGATGACTGCCCCAGCAGTCAAGTCAATTGTTATCTGTGGGACTTGATTATGTTTAGACCCAGTCTCTCATTTTGAGCAAGACACAGTTAATGAGGAGAGAAATGAAAAGTGCATTGAGTCACAGTGTGTTTGTGGTAATTTGTGACACATTCACTCTACTCAGTTCTTTGTTTATTCCTTCCCCCCTCCATGCAGGTCCTGTAGAAAAAGGAACAGATAAGCGAATTCAGTGGTAGACAGTTAAGGGTGTTGAAAGTAATGAATCTATATCTCTCTATCTCTTTCCCCATTGTTGGCAGTAATTGGAGCAGTGTTCATCTATACAGTAAAATGCCAGTGAAGCCCATCTTAATGAAACATCTTTTTTTCCATTATTTTGCAACACATTTTTCATTGACACTGCTAGTTTTTATTTTCACTATATGCCTTCTTTTTTTTTTCCAAGCTCTTTGCCACTCTTCTAAATAATAGTCCATTAAACAGTTCACAGTGTGTGTTCTGTAGAAATGTAAAAAAGTGATTGGATGATACTAATTAAGGAGAGATTTTGTTTCCACTTACTGCAGATCAATGGTGGGTTACATTAAAGCTGCATTTTTTGGTGATGAGTTTAAACACAAAAGAACAGCTGTGCTAAATACATATTTCAAGGCTTACAGGTAGGTCAAATAAATCTTTCTTTCTTTGCTTGTCCGTTTTAAAACTATATCAAACTGTATGTGAAGAACAGTAGTAAAAGAAAAAAAGGTAAATTTCTCACTGCAGATATTTTTCACTTGGG
>NW_008654196.1:0-38244 GCF_000695815.1 Acanthisitta chloris | reverse complement strand
GGAATGCCAATTGCAATGCACTGAGATCCTGTTGGCTTTTAATTTACTCTATAGCCTACTATGCATTAATTTTAATGAGACTTCTTTTCTTCTGTTTTCTACAGTTGCCACTCTAAGGTATCCCCTCTCTGATTTCTGGCAGGAATTACAGGACTAAAATATATCAGTGAGAAAACTCTTCCTGTATTTGAACCCACAATTCTTCCTTTAATCCTAAATTATTCTGAGCACAAAATTTAACCAAAATCTCCATACAGAGATATGTTCATATGCAAAGAAGAGTGGCAGCTCATTCCAGACAGATCAATTAAAATAAAAATTCACTATTCGTTGGCATTCCTTGATCAGCACAAACAACATTCAGAGGAAATTCACCTGGTTGCCTCCGAGTAACATAATGAATCCTGAACATATATGACAAGGAACTAAAAGAGAAAATGCTTTTCAGGCACTTGCTCTAAATATTAAATGCACAAAACTGTTTTAAAATCAGTTCATTCTAGTTTAGAAATGCATTTTATTCAGTATAGGATTCTATAAGGAAGCTATAGGTACCTTGTTTTCACCCAGATCATTTCAATATCAAAAGCAGACAAGAATTGTTGTTCACACTTTGATTGCATTACAACATTCTAGATCACAATTCTAAACACTATTAGCAGAGTAGAATAACTTGAGATAGGCTTTGTATATCATGGACTAAGGAGACTGCCTGATGTCTTTGATTTTGTAGACACCAAGGTCACACATAGATTTAGTACTATCCAACCAAAGCTTGTGTGGAATAGAGAAAAAGTTCCAGCTTTACTATTTTAAGTTTAAACTATTAATTCAGTCCTGCATGCCTTCTGTCAAATCAGCTTGAGGCAAAAGTCAATTCATAATTCATGAAATCTTTGTTCCATGTTGAAATCTGGGTGGTCTCAAACTCTTGAAAGGAATGTACCCACCAAATTCTGGATTCGCTCGCTTTTCAAAGAGGTGTATTTGTGCTAACTTTAAGAAAGTCTTGTTTGTATGTACTGCTCTTGACTCCAGGACCAGTAGTCAGGCCTCCTGCACAAAGAACATCCATGGCTGGTGTGAAAGGGCTGCTTGTTCATGAACATGTGGACCTACATGTCCTACTCTGCACAGGGTCACTCAACTCTTTTCCACCAGTCATGTAAAACTAATGTTTCCCTTAATGTCTTCATTGAAATGCCTTTAACACACCTCAAAATGCAAACAATGCCATTTTACAGCACATTTTTGGTCCAGAAGGATGCTCCATTTAGCAGATGCCTCGGTTGTCTGATAGATTCATACCTTCCCATGAAAGAAATGACTGTTCAGTCACAAAGTCTGAAGGCATGTAGGGTTGGTTAGAGAATTGAAGAGCTGTGCTGAGACCAGGCACTGTTCAGCAAGGGCCTGTTTTCAAGGGTGGCATCCACTCTCAAACTGAAAACAAAGACAGTGGGAAAGCATTCTGCTAGTTATGGGACACACTTCCAGCGAACAAAATGGTCTTTAAAACCTGCACTACTGTGCACCCCACGCTGTTTTTACTGCTGTTATGAACTGGATAGATTAGGGTGAGTAGCCCCATTTTTAGTTCAATTTTGCTCAGTGTCTCTGTAGTTGTAGAATCCACACATCCAGAAACCCTTTATTCAAGCATGCGTTATCACTTTTATTCTCACAGCAATTTATACAAGGAAACTTTTCCTGGTATAATTCATTAAAAATTAATCAACCCATTTCTGTGCAAATCTCTGTGACATGTGTTCTTTGATGCAGTGAGTGCTGAATAGTCTTTTCTTTATTATGAAATGACACAAGTGGAACTTTCTAATTGGCTGTCAGTGATGTCATACCCAAGTAAATGCACAAGTCGGCTTATTTCTCTTATTATGAACATGCTCCATGACAGGCTCTGAGTTTCTGGAGAGCTCCTGTCCCTCTTTGGTAGTTAACATCACTTTGCTGGAAGGATTACAGTTATGCCTCTGTAATAGGATAGAAACTTGCCAGTGTGTTTTCCTGTCTTTGTTTGCATGTGGGGGATACTTTTCCTGCTTCTATTATGCTCCCTTACTGCTGAGTTTTCTTTCTTTTCCCACAGGAGCAATGTGGAACTTACTGAGTGCAACCAGTGACAACTTACTTAGGCATCTTTTCAGGGCTCTCTTTTTTGGGTGGTTTCACATACTGTGTCAAAATCAACAAGAAATGTGGCCACATTCATATCTAACTCATAGTTAACAGACTTCATATAATATGCAGAAGTTTCAGCAGCACAACCACTAAAGGGATGTAGCCAAGAGACATATGGAAACAGTGAGATTTTGTTCTTGTGGTTTTCAACTTATTTATGTATTTGGTTAACAGCCCCTTGTTAATGCAGAAAGATTGCCACATCTCCAGCCTTGCCAGGGGGGTCCACTTTCACTGCAGGAAGATGTGCTCTCCAAAGAACGTGCTTTGGCAGGAGCAGTGATGCTTTCATTTGTTTCTCTCTGTTACCCATGTTATGCACTTACAGAGCTCAGACACAAGGCAAATGTTTTGCTTCTAGGAGCCACCTTCCAAAATCATGTGGCAAGATTCCACATCCTCTAGCCATATTCCATACAGCTCTCCAAACCAAGATTACAAACTCATGACTTCTTTACCACCTCATCTTCCAACTACTTTCATCCTACTACGTGAGCAGCTCCTTCTCACATGCAAACTTAAGCTTACACCCAGCTTTAAGATCTCTAGTCCCCAGATCTCTGCATTCTGACAGCACAGCCAGGACCACCCTCAGGAACATCACAACGTCTCTTCCACTCTCAGATCTCACATGAGCTCTCATCAGCTCTTTCTGATCAGTCCCAACCAGGTTTGTCAGGAAAGGGAGACACTGCAGCTCTGTGCTGTTGCTGGGGAGAGGATAGATGTAGGTATCCTCTAGGGTGGTCAGCTGAAAGCAAGGCCAGAATCTGAGCTTCATCTCTACACCTGGACTCTCCCTCATCACATGCCCCTTATGTTATCTAGTGCTGAGTAAGGTATATCAAGTAGCAGGAGATAAATACACCTGGAGTCTCCAGCTCTTTAGGTGATTTGCTTACAGGATGCTCTCCCTGAAGCCCATGATTATTACTAATCACAAACACAATGACAATTCAGCTGTGGTAATTCTTATTCTCCAGGGCTTGGAAAAAAAAGTTATAGAATGTGAAGTGCAATATTCCCAGCTGATGGAGCTAGCATGGTGCTACTGCAAGGGAGGCTGGAGTTTAGCAATCAGAGTTGTCATGATTTAATTAAAACATTACAAACAGTGAATGTAAAACATAGCTTGAGAGAGAGATGTAAGTGGCTTTTGTCAGTATGAGGTTGTCCTGTCTTCCACTGTCTGAATATTCCTTGGTTTGTTTTGTCTTGTTTTAAGAAAAATAAAAGGTGGATTTCTCTCCCTTTTTACTCCCCTGTTTCTTTCTTGTTCAGTTTTTTCTTTCTGATAGACAATGGCTTAATCTAAAGAATAAAGACACCATATGATTATATCATTTTCTAATCCAATTACAGATCTTTGATATAGCCCCTTATCTCTTTTGTTCCTGCAGTGATATACAGATCACATGGTTCTTTAAACTTGAAAATATCTTTACTTTTCAGTTCATGCCTTTACCTTTCCTTTGCATTTCACTGAAACACAAATGTGTAATATTTAATTATTTGATTCCTATCTTATGAAAGGAAGATTAATAGAGACATTAATGAATACAGTAATGTAATCACCAGTTAACTTTCCTAGAATAATTTGATTGGGATTTCATTTTAGAGTATAGGGTGAAATCCTGGCTCCAGTAAAATTACAGCATTCCCATAAGATTTAATAGGACCAGAATTTCATTATCCACTTTCCAATGACCAGCAAATTTCCAGTCTTTGGCTCTATGGTCATTTGAAACCAGTGGAACTGCTTTGCTGCTTTAATGTGTGTTAAACTTGAGAGGAATATTCTCCCAGCTGATCTGCCTGTTAATAAAGTTTTGGAAAGAGGAGAAGCGTTTTCCACAGACTAGAACTGCAGCAAGGCTAAACAGCCCAGCTAGGCAGCAGCTTTTGCATTGGTGTATACAGGAGCAGTCATGCTCACCATTAGGGCTGTTAAGTACAGTCCTATCACTCCTTGAAACCTTTCCATGCCTATTGGTGAAAAATCCCTAGTATTATGTACTTTTTGTTAAAAAGCATATTATTGTTCATCTACTCTGCCTTCGTATAGAAGTTTGAGATTGTCCTGTAGGCTGCAAAGATTCAATTCTTAAATCTCATGCAGTACCTGTGGAAGTAGCAGAACAAAGGAAGCATAAAAAAGTTTTGCAAACCTTGGTTTGGTCTTTTATATTTACAGCAGCTCATTATTTGTTTCAGGAAACCCTGCCTTGCCCACCTGTTTTTGACATTAGCAGTGTCTGAAAGTCTAATATAAATGTTCCATTTTCTCTTTTACTTCCTTTTCTTTCTTCCCTCCACCTGCTGTTTGCTCATTCTTCCCTAACTACTTTGGAACAAGGCAGCAGCCTTTTCATGGTGTAAAGAGCTAAAGCACTCAAAACCAGCTGGGGTTGGTTATCAGAAGGGAAGATGTGATCTTCCCACCAATGTCAGTAAGAAAATCCAGCCACATGTAAGCAATGGGGATACAGCACTGGGCCTCCCAGGGGTGGTTGCTGAAGTTCTTGCTGGTTTCATAAAGAAGATAACAGTCCAGTCTAGTTCCTTTTGCTCTTGTCATGAAGACAACAAGAAGGATCATGATAGGGACCCAAAAAGACATTTTTTCCTAGCCCTTTTGCAAATACCTGTCAAAACTAGCCTCCTGCAAGACCACAGAAACCCTGCAGCTGGACTTTCAGATGGACTGTGAGGCATTAAAATTTGAGACTTGTCATGAGGAGTGGTTGAAGGGGCTGAATGGCCATCAAACCTGTGAGGTAGAGCAGCCAGGAGAGGACAGGAGGTCAGTCGTCATCCATAACAAGAGGATTCTGAAAAGTTTGCTGTGCCTTCTTCCCCTTCCATAGAGTACTTCCTTTCTCAGTCTATAAATGCTCATTTAATTAGTAGACATAGGGGCAACTTTCATGCATTTTAGCTGGGATAGGATCAGATAAAATATTACAGTAGATTTGTGTACATGTGTACACGTGTAAAACACTGGAAGATTAGAAGAATATGGAACTCAGTAAAGTTAATTCATTATGAAGACAGTACAAAGATGGGAATACTATGTTCTTATATATTAGAAATGCAAAAACTATGATCATTGTCTTGTAAAGAAGGTTTTGAGTTTCTTTTGTGCTGCCCTTTACATTCTCAGGTCAAGTTGTTGTATGCTATCTCTGCAAGCTTGGGGATAGCCAGTGAAACCTCACTCATGGCTACTGCACAGGCAGTTGAATTGTGGGATCGTGTAACACAATGAAGTATTGGTAAAATAGAAAAAAATCTCTGGAATCTCATTAAATATTTTGCTATGTTGTTCTAGGATGGCACTTTCTATGTGTTGAGGATTTCACTGAATATACTCCAGCTGTTCTTGTTTTCTGTATTTTTCTTTTGAACCTTTGCTTTGTATCCCTGTTGCATGCCACTATTAAAACAGATCTACAAAAAGGGATTTTAGTAAAGTTTATAAACCTCTGTTGTAGATAGGTTCCCCTGGGCTTAAAGGTGCCCCTGCAGATAAAATAATTCATCAAATCAGAATTGCTTCCTTTTTACTCAGCATGAGCCCTTTCCCATAGGTCCTATGAGATAACACGGTCATGAACTCTTGCAATCAGCATGAGCCCTTTCCCATAGGTCCTGTGAGATAACACGGTCAAGAACTCTTGCAGTCTTCTCCCATCTCTGAGGAAAAGCCTTCTCCCAGAGAAGAAGGATTGTAATGAGTCAAACAGGGCCACCCTGGAGCACATGGCTCAGGATTGCATCCAGAATACCTCCACTGAGGGAGAATCCACAACCTCTCTGGGCAATCTGTTCAGTGCTCAGTGACTGCTCAGGGAAGAAGTTCTTCCTCGTATTCAAGTAGAACTTCCTGTGCATCACTTTTTGCTGTTGCCTCTTGTTTTAATGGTTTCCACAAGTGAAAAGAGTCTGATCCGTCCTCTTGGCACCTCCCATTCATGTTCCCAAGCCTGAACAGCCCCATCTCCCGCAGCCTTTCCTCATCAGTGAGGTGCTTCACTCCCTTCATCATCCTCATTGCCCTTTGCTGGACCTGCTCCAGGAGCTCCATGTCCCTCTTGTCCTGAGGAGCCCAGAACTGGACACAATTCTCCAGGTGTGGCCTCATGAGGGCTGAGTAGAGAGGCAGGATCACCTCCCTCGACATGTTGGTAATACTTTTCCTAAAGCATCCCAGGATTACATTGGCCTTGTAAGCCACAAGGACACACTGTTGACTCATGGACAGCCTGTGGTCCACCAGGACCCCCAGGTCCTTCTCCTCAGAGCTGCTCTCCAGCAGGTCAGTGCCCAACCTATCCTGCTGCTTGGAGTTATTCCTTCCCAGGTGCAGGACTCACCCTGCACTTGCCCTAGTTGAATTTCAATTAGTTCCTCTCTTCCCACCTCTCCAACCTGCTGAGGTCCCTCTGAAGGGCAGCACAGCCCTCTGAGGTATCAGCCACTCCTCCCAGTTTTGTACTGTCAGTGAAGTTGCTGAGAAGGCAACTCTGTCAAGATCCTCATTGATGAATAAATAAGTTGAACAATACTGGATCCCATATAGAACCCTGGGGGACACACTAGTGACAGGCATAAAACTAGACTCTGTGCCACTGATCACAAGTCTCTTGGATGTGCTGCTCAGCCAGTTCTCAATCCACCTTACCATCCACTCGTCCAACCCATACTTCTTAACTTTTCCTCTGAGGATGCTGTGGGACACAGTGTCAAAGCCTTGCTAAGGTCAAGGTTCAATTCTAGGTTGGCCTTGGCCTTTCTCATCTCATATCTACCTGCTCTGGCCACCTCCCTATATTCACTCCAAGTGGCCTGACCCCCCTCCCACCTCCTGTGCATTTCTTCTCTATGTTTCAGTAGTGACAAGAGTTCTTGGTTCATCCACTGAGGTTCCATGTACCCTTGGCCAAATTTCCTTCTCATTGGGATGTATCATCCTTGAGCCTGGAGCAAGTGAGCCTTAAGTAACAACCAACTCTCTTGGACTCCTCTTCCTTGCAGGGCCTGTTCCCATGGGATTTGTCCAAGAAGATCCCTAAAAGTTCATTTTAGCAACATTGTATCTTTCTCTTAAAGTGGCTTCACATGCTCATGAAAATGGAAGAAAATAATGAGTTCTGCAGACTGCAGTTTTCTCTCTACCAGGAAAACCCAGTAATTCTGTAACATGGTCAAAGAGCCACAGTAAACTGGTTTACTGTGCAGAAAAATCTTATGCTGCTAATGAAAGGATTTTAGTGCATCTTGAAGTATTTGTCAGCTTCCATGGACATAAAATGCTTGAAAACTTAATATCTTTATAGAATAAAAAAGTAGGTTGAAATATGTAAATCATCATTGGTTCCCCTTATCTGTCAAAATTAGGACATAGCTTTGAAATTCCTTCATGGTCCTGATTCAGGAAATCATCTCTACTTATGGTAGTAGGAGTCAAACATCAGTTTATAGTTAAGCACCTGCTTAAGTGCTTTTTTGGGTTACGTTCAAAAATGAAATGTGTTCAAGTCCCTCATGTGTAGATAAGGGTCAGAGATAAAATTAGAAGATAAATTTAGATTCCAGTCACCTTCTCTTTAATTAGAGATTACTCAGATCAGAACTTCTATATGGGACCATCTGGGCAGTGACATTTTTAATACAGTCATTTATTTTTCTGTTTCATTGCTGGATCTTTTGAGTTCCAGGTCTGTGTTTTTCAACAGTATCAAAACAAAGATGGCAAGGTTCTCCATTTACTGACTCAAAGAACAGAAACTATCAGTAAGGAAGTGCTGAATGAAGTGCATTTACTGTTTTCACTATTAATTGCTCACAACATTTTGGTTCTCAAAAAATATTAGGAAAGTCTACTAAAAAAATCTAATATATTATTTATATTAAATTACTTTAAAAAATTGTATTATTTTATTAGGCTTTGTGCCTTCAGTGTAATACAAATTCACAAGACTATATTATTCATTGGTGGCTTTTTAATGGTATGAGGGTCCTTTTAAATATCAGTGCTTCAGTTGTGAGAGAGATGGACAGAATAGATGAACTTTAACAGAACATCTGCTTCAAAGTGCATATGCTGTAATTTATGACCATTTCAGGATCACAGAACTGTTGCCAAATTTAGCAGAATTCAGCACTACCATAAAGATTTTAGCTTAAAAAACCACAGCATCTCAGAATAAAATTATGGGTGCAGTGTTATTTATATTAAGAGACTGAACAAAAAGGGAGGTAAAGTATCCTTAAGACAGCGATCATAAAAACCAAAGGGCTGGGTGTTTTGGGCAGAGGGGATGGCTATAAATAGCTCATTCTTCAACAGAAAATGTTGCCTAATAAAAGGAAAAATTAAAAAGATGAACTTTTAAAGGAATTTCTGCAAAATTAACAAACACATCCTCTCCTCTCTTGTCAATTGCTGAACGGTGAAATGCTCTCGTGAAGTTTTAGAGTTGAGCGAGGAAGTGTCACAACAGTATGGATTGACATCTGTCTCTGTCAGATTTTTCCTGCTCACACAAAGGAGGATGAAGGCACACTACCACATAGGGAAACCTACCATTTGACAGAAAAGAGCATTTTCTGACCTGACCAACAGTGCTGGGACTTAAGTGAAGGCTCCCCAGAGTGGATGGTCTAAAACATTGATTCATTAGTCTGTTTAATCTTTATGGCTGCTAAGGGAGAGATCCTCCTTGATTTACAGTCTGACAGACTGTCATCTCAAGAGGTCCCTGATCACTGTCCCTCCACCAAACTGATAAAACAAAAAAAACCCCAACCCTACTACCCATGATGCATAGAATTACCATAAGGTTCGAGTGGAGGATGGAAATAAAAAATCACAAAGGACTGAACACAGTGTAGGGAGAAGTGGCTGTCAGGGAGCTATTCATAACTCCCTACTTTGGGAATATATGTGCTGTTTTCCAGGCTCCACACATGTAGTGCAACCTTGAGGGACTGAGGGAATGGAGAAGCAGCACAGAAGAGCTGAGATGCTCTACATTCTTCCAACTTACCCTTGTACCACACAACACTACATTTTGTGTACCAATGTAAACTGTGGATATAGTGCAGACAAATGAAGTATGGTCACCTAACCTAGAATGACTATGGGAAGGTGGAACTAGCTGAACTTTAAGATCACTTGCAACCCAGGTGAATCTATGATTCTATGACTAACCAAGATGGAGACAGCAACTTTGTAGATACAGAAAGTTAAATATGATTCTATGACTAACCAAGATGGAGATAGCAACTTTATAGATGCAGAAAGTTAAAGAGGATGAATTTCACTCAGTATGTATGCAAGAATTTAGCCATAAATCCCTCCTGATAGTACTGTGGTGGTGCAGTGTGTACAAATGGGAAGATGTGAATAAAACACAGGAGTAGATTTTTCAGGTGATAGCAAATTTCCCAAGAAAGGAACAACATAAATTCTTGGAAAAAGTCAACTCACTCACAGTTTGGATAACATTTCCTGTCGCTCTTAGTAAGTGTCCTCTGCGTTGTCAGAGTATGAGGGACCCCGGCACTGTAACCATAAAAAATTCAAATCATACAAAGACAATCTGAGCATCCAGAGCAAATTAATATTCTTCATTTCCTGTTAAACCTCGGTGCTTTATTTGCATTTATCTCGCTGACTGTATTTCTCATTCTCAGGTACCTTAGCCTATATTAACAGTCACTTTGGGTTTAACATCATTAAACGTTCACTGTCAAGTCCCCACAAATCCCACATTCCCCTTGTCTCTCAGGCTTAAAAAACTCATTTAACACTAAGGGCTAATTAATTAACTGGATTTTCCTATATTTAATGGAGACTACCCTAAACCATAGAACCAAACCCCACTGAAATTTAGTTCACTGGGGCAACCTATAATTATATCCAACCAGATTTAACCACTGTTCTAATTCATATTTATTATTACAGTAGCAGTATGTATTGTTATTATTATTACTGCTACCAAGAATATGAATATGCTCATATGGCAAATTGCACAAGATAGAATATACAAGTATATTGTATCATGAATGTACTCTATCAGGAAGAAATCCAGAAGCAGTTTGTGCCGTGGGCATTAGAACTGGTTTTCACTCTGAATGAAAGAGTATAAAAAATTCAGGGTGAAAAAGAAAAACAAATGCATTATTTAGCAAACTGGTAAACTCAAGGAAAGAGATCTTGCTCAATTTTTATACCACATTCACAAAAGTTTTCGCACACCTCCAGATGGTTGATTAACTTTTGCTGTGTGTTGGCAAACTGGTCTTCTTTGTTTGTATTGTCCATATTTACTTCTGTAAAATTTATTTTTGTTCATGATGCTTTATTTATAGCTGTTTTCTAAATAAGCATATGAGTTCAAAAAGGAAATCCAAGAGGTATGTGGCTGTAACTTGAGGTAGGCTGTGTTCAAAGAGAAAGATGAGTGTGGTGCATTAGCAATGAGGCACAAACTGGGCAGATTCCACTCTATGGTTATGAACATCTGCTTCAGGTGTGCTGGTAGGTCACAAAGGACCAGAATCTGCTCCCTCTGTGCTCAGTGGGAGCTCTTCTACTAACATAAATAGAAACTAGTTTGGAGCTTCACACAACTACAGAAAAAAAAATCCTGATCAAAGAAAGCTCATTGTTTTAGACACTGATGCTTTTGTGGTTGTACAAAATTAGTGAAACATTATTGGCAAGTTTTTCAGTTTTCCCAAGGAGAAAAAAAACAAAGAAACAAATCCTCACGAGCCTTTACTCTGCAAAATTGTTTCTTTTAGAAGAGTGAAGCATCTGAGTATGTTTCATAGTGCCCACTTTCTCTAGGTATTCCTACATGCTGAGATGTTATGCAATGTAGAAATAGGAATAAGCTCACCCCATGAGCTTCTGTGACTTCATATGTGTCTGCAGAGGATGGTGCAGAGATACTGATGTAGACCTTTGGAGAAATCTAGCTGTGTACCTCCCCCCCCAGTGTCAGAAGGAGAAATGGGAATTCTCCAGCCTGTGCTTCAGCCTGTGAATCTCCTTTAGGCAGCAGCTGATTCTGGTACCTACATTAACTTTTACAAGTGAATGCTGCAGGTTTTTTTCTCTGCAGACCACCCAGCACAAATAGAAGTCTGTGAGAAACTGGGATTTGCTCTCTGTCCTCTCCAATTTCATGCTTGTGCTGAAGATCCCATTGGAGTTGTTCAGGTTGTCTTGTGTAGTAGCTAACTATGACACCCCCCTGACCCCTAAGCCAAGAGACAAGTTTGCTGTCAGGTCAGGGAGTTGCAGAGGGTGAGAAGGTCTCCCCTGAGCCTCCTCTTCTCCAGGCTGAACACCCCCAGCTCCCTCAGCCTCATGGCACTTGTGCTCCAGTCCCTTCATGACCTGTGCATTATAGTGCTTCAGGTGTGTAATCCACTTTCAGTATCTCCCCACAGTCCAGCCTTGCTCCCTCAAGGTCACTCTCAATGGCATAGGAAACTAGTGCATTAAATTCCTACACAACTGATTGAGAAGGCAACTGCAACAAGGTGGACTCAAACACACCCATGGCAACAGTCTGTGATCAGTACGTAATTCGACTCAACAATCTACAAGAACCAACTTTCCAACTGGTGTTATCATTGTGAGACTGCAGTAATTATGCTCATTGGAATAGTAATGCTGATAATTTTCCACTTGGGCTCTACAGTGAATAAATTGGTAAACACTGCATGTATTTCTGCATGTTACTTTGTGAGTTTTCCTTGAGGCAAGGAAAAAAAAATTATCTTTTGGAGCACAAGTAAATATTTGAGTCCACTAGGAAATGCTGAGTTTGGGGCATTCAGACCTCACTGATGATAGGCAGGTGCATGGAGTTAGCACTGCATTTATGGTAAAAACAACTAAGCAGAAGCATTTAGAACAGGCAATAAGCTAGCAAGTAAGCAAATACAGACTTAAATTCCAATATGGGGTAACCAAAACTATGGAAATGTTAATGAACTCTATTCAGCAGAGGCAAAGTCAGCAGGGAGGAAAACACCAGTACCTGGCTGTGACTTAATTGTTGCTTTACAAGTGTTTATGTGCTCTGTGTCTAATGAGTGCAGATTGGGAGTCCAGGACTCAATTAAAAATGCTATAAACAAAATAGAGGAGTAAAAAGTCAAGGAGATAGCATGATAAACTCCCACTTTGGGGCATTGTGATTGGGAAAACATCATACCATGTAGAAGATATCTCCAGATCTAAAGGAGTAACAATGAATGTTCAAAGCAAACAGCTAAATGATTCAGAAGTAGACTTGAGAAAGCCCAGTACCCAACTGAAGTTTTGGTTCAAAAGGCATCATCTTCCAACAGGCAATGCCTAAACTCTCTCTGTGCTTCAAATAACACACACATACACACAAATCAAGACAAATAATCAGAAACACGAAGTGAGCAATAGTGATCAACAACAGAAACAGGAGTCAATGAATTACATCCCCTTCTTTGAATAACCCAGTTAGAATTTCGAAATTATGAAATCAGTGATTGTAAATTCTGATGACAAAGCTATTTTGTTGGCTCTTTTAGAGCCCCACAATCACCACAAGAGCAGTGTTTCAGGCAGTGTATTAGTCAAGTAGGATGGAACTACCAATCACCTCCAACTCACTACCCTTGGCAACGCAGTTATTGTCACTTTTGATTCTGACTGTTAGCAATATCTCTGGTCACAAAGTAGACAGTTGGTGTCTACTAATAAAGCCATTATAATTAAGATAATCAGTTCTTATTTGGTTTTGAATTCGCTGCAAAAATCCAAAACTCATGGCTGAGAGAGATGTCCACTTTCTTAAAATTGTCAAACTTGAGATGCATATGCAGAAGCAGAACCTGAGACATCTGAGAAGATCCAAGTCCTTGAGAGGCCCAAAGTCCTCGAGAGGCTCAAAGTCCTCCAGCTGAATAGGGAGCTCAAAAACACAGCTTCAAGAATAAGGGCTGTATTATTTTCAGGCATTTGTGTCTTTGTGTTTATCTTTAATGGTTTCATTATTATGTTGTGTTTAAAACTATTCTCTCATTTTTCCTAATTAATGCCTGGGTTGCACATGTGGAAAACTCTATAAAAAGAAGCTGTCCATTATTATTTATTTCAGCCTGGATTTGTTACAATGCATGCAAAAACTGCTCAGAGATGCTACATAGTGAAACTGATACATTATCCACAAACTCCCCCCCTTATATTCTTGTATTTTACAACCTGCAATTGCATAGAATCACTTATTGCCAAGTGGTCATTTTCTCACATTTGTTATGACAACAGGATAAATGCCAGCGTTTGTCAACATCTTGTAAATGATGAGTCTTAATGAGGCAATCTAGTGTTTCACCCCTCTAAGGAATCTCATAATAGGATGAGCAAAATATCAGGTTAAAGGAAGTGGGAGGTAATCCCAGGGGACAGACCTTTTCTTGTACAATCTATTCCTCAAGGTTTTGCTTGGAGTGGGTTCTAGGATGCAGGCCAATTTGGCGTACCCCCTTGTACAACATTTTAATTGTATTTTTATCAAATCCAGCAGAAATGCAGGCTGCATGTTGAATCTGTCAGCAAGCACAGCCCTGTGAGAAAATAACAGTCTGAGCTTTGAGAACTTTCACCTAACACATGAACTTAAAGTTACACTTCCTAAGCTGAAGAATATACCTAATGTGCATGCTCTTGATTTGTCCTGTTTTGTTTGGGATTTTTTTTTTTTGCTTTTATTTTGTAAAATATATTTCAGCCTTTTGTGTTTGCTAATTTATTTCAGGAGATTGCTCTGAAAAAAAAAAAAAAGCAGAGCAAATTTCAGTTCAGCATTTTTGAATTGAGGTCTGTTGCCGGATCTTTCTAATTATAAGCCAAAGAGGAAGAGAATTCTTACATTGCCTCTGAACCTTTTAATGTATTGCTTGTTTTTAATATATGTGTATACTATTCTACATGATAGAATGTTATGCCTTAAAAAACTTGAGTAAATAAAGTGTGTGAGAGAGCCCTACAAATGTAATACTTAATTAGAACAAGTTTTTTAGAAACAAGTACTATCACTTCATCACTCTATAAATGATACTATAGATAATGAAGAGATATTGTGTTTTGATAAAAAGAAACATATATGATTTAGGATCCAGACAACTGTCTAGCAGGATTACACTTCATCAGAAATTTGTTTCTTTATATCTCACAGCTTTTTGTTTATTTGGGTTAAACTGGAAAGTCAATGAACATCACAGACTTCAGAGTTTTGAGCAATTGAAAAATACAGAAATATTACATTGTAGCACTGTTTCAGCATTTTTTTAAAAAAAGAAAAAAAGAAAATTCCACTGGGAAATGACTCAATTAAGTCAACATTTTCTACTAAAATATAGTGAATTTCATTGAAATCTTTCGTGCAAAGTTGTGGAGACTTTTGAATTTCATTGTCACGTAACATCATTTCAATACTTGACACGTTATGCAGAAAAATAGTGAGGTTAATAATGAAGTGCTTCTGTAAACTTATATTCATAAATTTTGGAACAGAAATGTGAGTGTGGGTGCTGAAAATGAGTGTCTTTCAAATCTCATAAATTTCAATCCTTTGTTGTTATTCTGGCTGGAAAATAATTCTGAAATTTCAAAATTTCTTCTGGGACAGACTTTTAGGATGTTGTGACATAAAGGATGAGAGAGTATTGTTAATTATCCAAGATACCTTAGCTTCATGGCTCCCCTCCTGTTCTGCCTTTCTTTTTTCTCACCACATCTCCTTCCTTCCTCGTAGTCCTTTCTGCATCTCTCAGCTCTCAGTGTCTTGAGGAAGGCAGTGTATTGATATATTCTAATTTTCACTTTTGCTGTTCCTCTGCATACTGGAGACATGGTTTAATTGGATTGGATTGGCCAAGGCTGTGCCTTCTCCTGCCAACAGAACTGATGTTGTAGTCTTTTCCTTCTAATTGTTTGTATAACAACTGTTAATGTTAATCAGAACAACTGCAACTGGCTCTGGTTTGCATCTGTTTTGTTTTAATCGTCATTTAAGAGTTAACTTAGAGTCCAACAAGGGGAGACCCTTGTTACACTTGTGCATTGCTAACGAGCACCTAGAGCAGCATACTATTTTTGAACTTTATTAGCCACTGAATTTTAAGCAGACAAAATTGTCAGTGTTTACATATGTAGGTGCCTTCCCCAAGATCGTTTATATAAATATGAGCAAGAGGGAAAGACAGGGAATGCATTGTGCAAGGACAGAGAAGGATAGGGAGAGGTCACTCCAACCATGAACCTAAGTAGAATAGTTTGCTAATTTAGACAAGTTCTGTGAGGAGATACAGATTTTGGAACTCTCCTTGTACAGACCAAATTTCTCATGACCTGCAAAAATTACCCACTGAAATCAGTCTAAGAAAAGGCAGGTAAGCCTGGTACCTGGAGGATTTGCAGATGAATAGTGAGGAGTAGAAACATTACTAGTGCTGAAGCTACAGAAAGTATCCATGTAGTAGCCAAGGACCTAAAGTAGCCTTCATAAGAAATATAATAAACCTTTGATTCCTTCCTTAACTCTGTGGAGTTCAGTGGTAATTAAATAGGACAACATTTGTGTTTCGAGACAAAAATATAAATTTTTAATGCCAGTAAAGAGTTTTGATACAAATTAAAGCTTAACAATGTGGTATGTACTACCTAAAGACAAACCAGACCCTTCATTCCCACTGTAGCTCTTTCTCCCCCCAAAAGAAGAGGCAAGAGTTCAGGAATAATTTAGAAAAGAAGATGTAGAAGGACTTGAGCTTCTGACTGTCCTCGTCAATCTCTTCATAAGCAAAAAATATAAAATATTTCTGGAAGGGAATCAATAACAACTACCAGTAACAGGCCCCTAAACCTTCCTAGCACTCACACTTCCTCTTGCTCAGATATCCCTAAATCTTCTCTAATTTCATAATTGCAAAGTACATTCACTCATTTATAGCAACAATGATTTGGGAGGAGGAAATAAAAGCAGCTAGGATTTCAGTTGATCTTATCGTGACTGTTATTTTCACTTTAGTAAAAGAAAATAATAAATAAATATTCATTCATTCTTGCATGAGATCATATTGTATTTTCTCTATTTGAACTAAGGCAGGATGGAGAATGGAGAATGAAAAGACAGTCTCAAGATTATAGCAGACTAAACCCACTTATCTTTATTACTGTATAAATTGCATAAATTGTTTCCTAATATTCCTGAGACCTTTTCTCCCCCCACCTCCAACCCTTCATTTCTTCTGTTGCGTTAGTATGGGAGGCAAATGAAACAATTCTTATACATATTTTTAGGGAAACTCTTCATTTTATATAACAAACTGTCAATATGTAAATTACTGACTGACTAGGGAGGAATTACTTGCAAAGAAGACTAGACTGTGCTGAATTCCAGTTAGCTGTACAGCCACAGAAGAACTACATTTCTGCCCTATGCATGGCAATTTGAATGTCCCAACCCAGAGGCAGATAGTTTAAAGAGAGGACATATGAGAAGAATCACCTGTCACACACACCTCTCACATGAGCATCCTCTTCCTTCCCAAATGTCACAGCTTTCCTGCCTTCATTAGGACACCTGGATATTTCTGAAGAAGAAAGCTCTTTTTATCAAAGGTGAGAATAATAAATGGTACATAAACAATTTAAAAATAAGCTCTGAAAATGTCATTTTGTTGCTGTATAACGGACAACAAGTTTTTATCATGAGCTGAAACAGCTGAACATGTGATAGTGCTAAATGTCTCTCTTCCTTAGAAGTGATTGTATATACACTAGAGTTAGTTATGACAATACAGCTGTATATGAGTGAAGGGTTTCTTGCTGAATGACTGGTATTGTTTGGAGCTCTGTACATAAGCCAAACCCAGTAAAACTATATGATAGCAATCTTCTTCACAGCTTCTGCCCCTTGTCTATGTTTCTGTTTCTTACCTCTAACCAGCACCAGGTCCTGTGCAACTGTTGTGGTTTAACCCCAGACAGCCACGAAGCATCACACAGTCAATAGCTCACTCCCCCACCAGCAAGATCAGGGAGAGAATCGAAAAGGTAAAAGTTAGAAAATGCATGGCTTGAGATACAGACTGTTTAACAGGGAAAGTAAAAGACACACACACAAGCAAAACAAATCAATTCACTGCTGTTAATTAATTGGCTGCTTCTCATGGGCTCAATTCACTGCTGTTAATTAATTGGCTACTTCTCATGGGCAGCAGGTGCTCAGCCGTCTCCAGGAGAGCAGGGCCCCATCATTTGCAACAATTACTTGGTAAAGCAAATGCCATCACTCCAAACTTCACCCCTTTCCTCTTTCTTCCCCCCATTTTTTAGACCAAGCATGATGCTATGGTATGGAATATCCCTTTGGTCATTTGGAGTCAGCTGTCCCAGCTGTGTCTCCTCCCAGTCTCCCATGCCCCTCCAGTGTCCTCACCAGCATGGCAATACAAAAAGCAGAATAGCCCTTGGCTCTGTGTAAGTACTTATCAGCAATAATGGAAACATATTATCCACACCAAAACACATCCCTATACTAGCCACTGTGAAGAAAGTTAATTTGACCCATGATATCCAGCACAACAACCCACAAATAACCCCTCAGTGCAGCAGCAATAACTCTTAAACATGACACCACCATCAATCCTTAGAGCTATGACCTCCAGTGGCCTCCTTTTCCCAATGGTGAGTGCACTCAGGTTCTCCATGGGAGATGAGATGCTGCTCATTTCTTCACTTCTTCATTGCAAGTTTGGTCTCTCTAAGTGCTAAGTCAAACATTTCCAAGTGGCAAAGGAACACAGTTGGGCATATTAGCTAGAGAAGATCTGTCTTTATATTTTTTATAATTTCTGAAGGGAAGTCAGATAGGAACTTTGGCCCAGACCCTTACAGATCCACTTTCCACTGAGTCTAAATCATTTGGCATGACTTACTCCTAATAAATAATTTGATCAGACTCTATCACCTCCTAGAGAGTCTCTAATGACAACAAAAGGTGACAGTGTTGAGTGATTCCACTTTCATCTATTCCACATGATTAAGGGGTTTAGTCTCATAAATTCCACTATATAAAAATAAGTATAAATGATGACAGGAAAGATGCAGCTTAGTCCCTGCATAAAGAGATTTGTTTGGGTTTTTTCCTCCCTCACATAAATAGAGGTCTTTCTAGGAAGGTGAGTTTGTATATACTTATCTGCAATTAAGCTCATGAAGCTTGCAGGGAGGCTGTAAAGCTCTGTAAGCTCACTGAGCTCTTAAGACTGGACAGCACTACCCCATGAGCAAAGCATTCAAAATCAGTGGAGACAGAGAACCCCTAAACATAACTCTCTTTAAATAGTCAGACCTTGTTAATCCAAGCTTAATTTAACAGAATGCCTGAGTATCTGAAATACTTAAGTGGCAACCTGTCTCCAAGTCTGAATGTACCTTTGATTTGTTAATCTGATTGTAAGGATGGAGGTATCCTGTATGAAATGAAGTTTGCAAACAGCTTTGGATTAATCAGCCTTACATGCTACAAAACAAAGTAGATTCCTGCCACTGTATTTATCATCAGGAAGGGCTGGCACCCTCTCTCCCTGACTGATTTATAGAATTGCACATTTGGCATAGCAGTGTAATATTCAGATGGCAGAGTGTTCTAATAAGGATGTGCAATGAATGGAAATAAATGGAATTTTACCTGAAATTATGCACCTAACTTTAGAGTACATAATGTCCTAGTAGTTTAAAAAAATAAATAAATCATTATTAGAATGCATTAACTTTCTGGACAACCTGATTCATAAATAGCAAATTTATCACTTTTAAAAGATTTATTTGTGCCTGTTTGGCCTCCTAGTCATGTGTTTACTCTGTTCCAAGGAAATGTTACCCATTGAATCTACTAGATTCTGATACGAGGGTGCCTGTCATTTTGCTTCTCTTCAAAGGATTTCTTATGTTTGATATCTCCATGACATTAATGCTGGGGCATCTGTCCATTTCTAAAAATGAGCTATCACACATCTGGCTGCTGGTAATAATTGCTTTATCAATGGCTCCTTCTCTGAGTCAATAACCTCATTTGGACTGTAGCAGGACAGGTTTGGTTTGCAGCCTAACTGGAGTTATCTAATTCTGGAGGTTTCTGTTGTATACATGAGACTCTCAGACAACCCCAGTGCTATGTCATTTGAGTTCTTAACAGAATAAAACACATTTCTGAAGATGCATTATCACATTCTTTCTCCAGAAGGGAAAATTAATTCTTCTGTATCTTTAATATTTTAACAAAATTCCAGGACTGGAATTAACAATGGAAAGATTGCTGGATTTTCTTATTTTTTTTTTGCCTTGAATATGCTCTACCTGTATATTTGCATACATATATAAATATTGTGCCTCCTTTGCTGATATAGTTAGTTGTCATCTGGTTTAAATGCAGCAATATTGCAAAAAGGCTTTGTCACATTTTCAGACTATTCATTAAAGACTTTTGCCCCCTTATCACAACTTTTTCATGTATTTTTCCTCTATCACATTTTTGAGGTACAAGTACTTCTCGTTATGGAGAGTTATTGCATTGAAACCATTGTCTTGACTAAGATGGAGTCATTTACTTTAGTTAAATGACACTACATAATTTAGGTAGATGAAACACTAACCAGAAGGTTCATCAGATGAATAGCATTGGGGTATCCTGATGAATTTACTTGGGTTTTCAGAAGAGTGCAAAGGTACAGGGCTTTGTACCTACCATTCTTACTGCCAAATTCAGCAAAAACACATGTGTAACTGCTTATGCTGAAGTAAAAGTCTTCATGTAACCATAGATGGAAATAAAGCCTCATCTGAGTGAAAATTTGGTCTTCCCACTTCACTTTACAATCTGGACACAAAATATAAGGATTTTAACTGGAATTGTAGTAGTGTTTCTCCCAGATCAAATATAATATATTGCTGCTTTATTTGTTTTGTTTTGTTTAAGGGGATGTGGGTTTTGTTTTTAGTATTGCCTAGCTCAAAGTGCTTACCTTAGTTTGCTTGGAAACCTGGAACGCACACACTGGAACAGACTTGAGCAGCCTAGAACAGTTCTGCACACTGGAAGAGATTTCCCAGAGACCTTGTGGATTCTCCCTCACTGGAGATACTCAAGAACCATCTAGGCACAATACTGTGCAATGAGCTCTAGGATAACCCTGCCTGAGCAGAGAGGTTGGACTAGGTGACCCACTGTGGACCCATTCAATCTGACCCATTCTGTAATTCTTTGATTTCGTGAAGCCTGAGGGTATTTCATAATGAAAAAGATCCTCAGGCTGATAAATTGAGCCACTTTAGAATATTAATATGTGGGTTGAACCCAGATGTCACAGTCAGAATCAACTGTGCCCAGAGGAGAAACTCTGCCTGTCCTTTTGGGTTGGGCACATCACTTACTAAAACAGACATATGGCTCTGAATTGATATGACTTAAATGGGATCACATTTAGTGTTTAATAGTTGGTGTGTTTAAGGCCAGTGGTGGTACCTGAGAATCATTGTGAACCAGCATTTATCTACTCCTTCCTTCTCTGGTTGCTGACATTCAGGAAATTACTCGAACTTTTTTAAGTCTTTGTCCCTCATTATGTTCATTTTTGAGCCTGAGAAAGAATATTAGGGAAATTAACATTTGTCTGTTCTGATAGCATTGCTGTGACAAAAGTAGTGAAGATGTGAAACGAATGGCTATTGAGATAAGACTGATCTTGTCTTCTTTGAAAACTTAATCCGCTCTCATCCATTTTATTCCTCTTCTTTCCACAATCTACACTGCAGTTATTCATGTCTTTGAGAGCCACATGGTGAGGCTGTCACCTTAAGTGTAAGGTAGCCCCCAGTGTAGATGTTTACACAAGCTGTTTTCTTCAAGGCAGTGACAGTGAAAACACACAGTTGTGGTAAATTAAGGCAATGGAGACTAACTACTCCTCTGCTCTTCCCTGTATGTCATTTGCATAAGCATCTAGTCTCTTCTGCTGGATTTGTCCTTTGTTTTGCCTGGAAGTAAGCTCTAGGTATGATTCTGCTCACTCCCATTTGCCATTTCTCTAGCACTACCCTCCTGTGATATTGGTGCATGGGAACAAATTCTATTAACAAGCTACCAGGCTGAAGTCTTACCCTGAAAATACTCATCTTTGCATCTCTCTTTTCTGTTTCTCCATTGCATAAAACTCAAAGAGTTGATCTTCAGGGCTTACCCTGCAACCTCATTGATATTAGCAGCTTGATGTCACACCCTCCATATCTGTTAGCACTATTCTGTATCAGTGTCAAGCAAAACAGATAACTGATCATATCTGTCACAACTAGGCAGGAATTCATAGCATCACAAAAGAGAGTGTGTTGCTTTATCATCCAACTTGTAGAGTGGTTTGGGACAACTTGTCTTGGGACATGAAAGAAAATATGCTTGAATTATGGAATTCTTTCCTGAAACTTAGCATGCACAGTAATAGTGTCTATTTGTCTATGATATCAAGCTACTGTGTATTGTTGAAATACAGAAATACAGCTCTTTTTAAGAACATGTCTATTTTTTTCCTCTGTTACACTGCTCCACAGCTGCCTCAGAAACCAGTGGAAAAATCAGAAGCAGTTCTGAGGTCACAGAAAACAAAAAAATCTCATTCCAGCAGTACCAGCACTACAACATGAGCTACTGGATAAGAATAAAGGAGCTGCAGCCTGAGTATAAGCTGACAAATTATCCCATTGCATATTACCTGCTTGAGCCAAGAATGCAAGTTTGCTTGCAAGTAAGTACAGAATCATCTCATTAAACAAAAGCACATCCATTAAGACATTAGAGGACTCCGTCCCAATCTTGAAGCTGTAACTTATCCATCTGAGAAATTCCATATGCTGCTTTTTGTTATTTGCTATCCAAAGGAATGTTGCTATCTGGGCAGCTAGAAGTCAGCAATCAAGCAGAGAGGGGAAAATCAACTTTTGATGAATTGGTCATTGAGGTTTGTGAGGAAATTAATTTTCTTATATCCCCCAGGGCTATCCAAATTGAAACTACTGCTGAAGCAACAATGAGGTCTGAAAAAAAGCATTTCCTGAACTGCACAAGTACAGCTGATCAGACACATCCTCATTTTGTGCCTGCCAATGTATTACCAGGATGGAATAATATTCCATCATCATTTATTGTGCAGAGAAGGTAGAATACTCATGGACACCACATTGGATGCATAGTGTGCAATGCACTTGCCTTCAATATGGGCAAACCAAATAACCAAATCATTTGGATTACAGCATCCATACCACTACACAGCTAAAGTTATTTTGTACTTTTCTGTTTGGTATAGAGAGCTAGAGAATGACTATGTTTATTTGGACTGATTCCCTTTTTTTCACCTTTAGTGGATTTCAGTGTGGTTGAAAAAGAAAGCAGGACCACAAGACGCATAAATGTCACTGAAAATCATGCAAGAACAACTTGGAAAACATTTTGCATCATCCACCTTATGAAATTGTTCATGAATTTCTCATCTCTCCAGCACTGAAGATCAGGTGGCTACTGATAATCTGGGATCCTTTGGTGTCTCTCCAAGAAATGGGAGAGTATGTTGGACAGCTCAGAGTAACTGAGAACAAGTCCTTGGCAGCTGAAACATGACCTTTCTGGTCTAAAATAGTCTCTTAGAGCTCCATCATGTCCTGCCATCTCCTCTCTCAGTACTATGGTATTCCTCTGAAGTAACTTAGTCACCTTTCTCTGATCCTCTTCAGTCTCATTTTCTTCTCTGCTTAACTTTATATTGAGTACACTGTTCTCCTGCTCCCATTTCTCTTCATTCTTGCCTTTCTCTCTTGTTTCCTTCTTGTCAAGTTCCTGTTCTTCTCATCACTATCAAAGTACCCTATCGAAATCAGAAGTTTGTTACTCTGTTGTACAGTCTTCTATACAACAGATTTCTCTTTAGTTTTTCAGACACAGCTGTATATTTTCTTGAATAAGTGAAGAAAACAAGAAATCATAGAGTGCCTGCCTTCTATTTATTCCTTCCATATGATGCTGTCCACAGAGAAGTTTTAATCTCTACAGACTATTCTTTCTGTGGGTTTTCCATTTTTACTGGCAGGACCTTCATCAAGGAGTTATTCCATGAAAAGAAGCAATGAGACAATTTTAACTTTCAAATTTACAAAACACTGTACAGTGAAGAAAGAGGAGGACAAATAATGAAAAGGAGCAATGAAGGCAGCATAGAGGAGCAGTAGTGGATATCTTTAAAATCTTCCACACCTTTAGAACATTTTCACAGTCTCAGAAGTTTCAGCTTCCTCACGAGGAGAAAGAGGAGCTGGCACTGATCTTTCCTGTTTGGTGACCAATGACAGAACTCAAGGGAACTGCATAAAACTGTGTCAAGGGAGATCTAGGCTGGAAATTCGAGGTTTTAAACCCAGAGGGTGTTTGGGCACTGGAACAGCTCCCCAAGGAGGTGGTCACAGCATCAAGACTGCCAAAGCTCAAGAAGCATTTGAACAATGCACTCAGGCAACATGGTGTGATTTTTGGGATTGTCTTATCCATGGCCAGGAGTTTGACTCG
This sequence comes from Acanthisitta chloris, assembly GCF_000695815.1. Taxonomy (NCBI): domain Eukaryota; kingdom Metazoa; phylum Chordata; class Aves; order Passeriformes; family Acanthisittidae; genus Acanthisitta; species Acanthisitta chloris. The sequence continues at coordinate 14,371 of NW_008654196.1, read as the reverse complement.
ATGATCCTTGTGTGTCCTTTTCAACTCAGAATCCTCTATGATTCTATGGTTCTCTGTGAAGATGGAGAGAAAAGCAAGTCTGTGATCCTTCCAGCTATACCATTGAAGATTAGAAAAATTTGTATATGATAGATCAACTTCTAGAGAGACAAGTTAAAACACTAGAAAACTAAAATTGTCCAAATTTGTCCTAAATATATTAGCCTGAGAATTCTCTTCATTAGGAACAGGCAAAAATTGTATTATTTGTACACTGTGAATCAACATCAGGACATCTTAACAGTCAAGATGTTTGGGAAGGTAGAAAGTTCTAATATTTTGAGTATATTTACAGCCATCTTATAAACATGGCTTTTAGATTTTAAAATATCATATTGAAGTGCTAGAGAGTGTTGCTTGAAATCTGGGATTTATTTATTTATGTACTTAAACTCCTCCACTTGGCCATGGTTTTGAAGTAACTGTTAATAACTGGGAGAAAGGGAAAATTATGTTGGAGCATAACAGCACCATGTGCAACTGCAGCTAAATCAAGTAGAGAAAGCAGATATTTAAGAACCCACTTAAATATTTTGCAATTGTCATTGTAAGAAGACTGAAGATGACATCACTCCATCCCAGGCACCTGTCTCTTTTGTGCAAGAAACCTCTTCTACACTCCCTGAGTGTGTGAATAGCTCCTAAGAACTGTAGATAAATGTCTCTTTGGAGCTTTATCCTATTCATGAAGAGATTCTGTCTTACATTCATAGGCACTGTCTTTTAGTCAGATTACAGATCTATACTCTCATATCTTCCTGACACATTTTAGGTAAAGCTTCATTAAAAAAACCCTAAGTTGTTCTTTCTCATCCTTTCAAGGTCATATGTCAGACATTGACCTAAAGCAGCATCTGCACTGTAACATTTATGGACACATACACCATGATTCCATTTTAACCTGAAAAATTATTCACTTGGCATAAGTTAGCCAATTGTGTAAGCTATCATATCACTTCCACATTGTACTGAGTGTACATGGCAGGGCTTGGGTAGCAGGTAGTCTGTAGTCATGGCCTCTGAGTGGCCAAATGGCTCCAAAAAGGATTCCCTGTTGTCCCAAGATGAGACCATCAGTGATGCTGGTAGACCCTCTGTGGTAACATATTTAAGAAAGGGTAAAAAATGCTGCACAACAGCTGTGAGGGAGAGGAGTGAGAAAGAAATGTGAGAAAAACAACCCTGCACACACCAAGGTTGATGAATAATGAGGGGGAGAGTTGGTCCCAGTGCTGGAGCAGAGATTATCCTACAGCCCTCGATGAAGGACATGGCAAAGCAGATTGACCCTCTGTAGAAAATAAAAGATCACATCAGAGTAGATATCCACCCTTCAGCCCATGGAGGACTCCACACTGGAGCAGGAACAGTTATCTTTATATCATGCAAGCAACTAAGCTAGGTAAGATCCAGGCATTGATCTCATCATATTTTCCCAGGCAGTGGAATGGCTAGACCCAGACATATGGCATAGCTGTAAAGCTGGATTGCATTTTTCACAGCTATGGGGAAAAAATGACAAGGAATCTAAGAAAAAAACATAGAAATTGTAAACAATAATAGCAGAGAAATGTGACTCATAGCTAAGATAAAAACGGTAAGAGCTCTGAAGCAAGTAGGTCTTTAAAAAAAGTTTTAAAAGAGGTGAGATCCAAAACCTAAATTGGATATAAGTTGAAGTATTTAGTTTTTTAAGCAGTCATGCTGATCAGAATAACTTGAGGAATGTGATATCTCTCGGGTAGGGAACGGGCAGAAGGAACTGTTTCAAAGAAACACAAGCAATTCTAAATTGACATTAGTTGTGATCTTCCTATTTAGGTAGCCTTATATCATATTTATAAGTAGATTCAGTTTTAAAGAAGGCTGAGGGGTGACCTCATTGCTCTTTACAGCTTCCTGAGGAGGTTTTCCTGAGGCTTTTGCTGATCTCCCTGCCATCCACTGCTGGGGCATGTGGGAATGGTTCAAAGCTGCACCAGAGGAGGTTTGGACATGGCATTTGGAATAATTTCCTTACCAAGAGGGTGGTACAACACTGGTACAGGCTTTGCAGAGAGGTGGTCAATGCCCAAGGCCTGTCAGTATTAATGAGGCAATTGTCAATAACCTTAATAACAAGATTTGCCTTTTGGTCAGTCCTGAAGTGGTCAGGCAGTAGAACTAGATGATCACTTTCTGTCCCTTCCAACTGAAATTCTATTCTATTCTATTCTATTCTATTCTATTCTATTCTATTCTATTCTATTCTATTCTATTCGATTCGATTCTATTCTATTCTATTCTATTCGATTCTATTCTATTCTACTCTATTCTATTCTACAAAAGCAGTACCTTGCATGAGTCCATTTTCCTTACAGTAAAAGTCATCTAGCTTTTCAGGCAACTAAAAACCTTGCATGAGTCCATTTTCCTTACAGTAAAAGAGTCATCTAGTTTTTCAGAAATTGCAACTAAAATAATTCTTCCCTCCAGTATCTGACCAGTATTCTCTGGTTTCCACAATTCTTATCCACCCACAAGGCATGTGAGTGCTGTGATCTCTCATCCTATACCCTGGTAGGCTCCATTTCTGTGTGCCTTGGTGTGTGGCTTCTCTAGCCATATAAAGCTTTTGTCGTTGCTTTTGGATTTATTATAGGTCTTTTTTTTCCTTCATTCTAGCATTTTCATACTCTAATATCACTGATTGCTTTCCATAGCTTTTTCTAGCTCTGTCTTTGGTGGTCAGATTAAAAACTGTGTAGTGTAGTGACAGATAGAGCAAAGCTGCAAAGAAAGAAAGTCAGTTCAGACTGTGTATGTTTCCAGGTTCATATTGGAAGTCAGGATTCAACTTCAGATCAGAAAAAACATACAAACTATTTCCTAAGGACACTTTTCTTATGGTGGCATGTGTTTTCAGATTAGACATATTTTCACATTAGAATGTGTCAGAGGTTTGGATGGGGAACACCAGTTTTGCCCCATTCCTAATCCACATTTAAGAGTGTTTGCAAGCAAATATTTTTTTTCAAGAAAAACAGATTAACAGATTGATTTATCTCCCCTCTCCCCAAATGCTACTTTTAAACACAAAGAAGAAATAGGCATTTGGAATCAAGCAAGCAAAAAAAAAGAAAAAAGAAGGATCAGACACTTCTAGGCAAATTTGCCACTTGGATTCCATGTTGCAGCCATTGCAGAGCCATTCTTTGAAAACATTCATGCTGTTTTGTGGGGCTGTGAACGGCTCAAAATTAAACAGAACTGAATGGTTTAGTACAAAACAGGAGTGGGTCATTTCCTGCTATTTCTGGCCTATCTGTCTCTGTCTGGAGCGTGAGGGAATGAAGGAAGAGGGAAGGAGTGTCATGGTGGAAGTGCCAAGCTGCTGAAGTTCAGAATAAACCTGTCTCCTGGCAACTCTGCACATTTGCTTTCTTTTCCCTCTACTGAGTGTTGTGGTACACCAGAATACAAAGTCAGCAACAACTTTACGTCCTCCTGCTGGAAAAAAAAAAATCACTGAATGCAAGAGAAAGTAAACACACAAGCGAAACAGAAAATGGAGTCTCTCCTACCCAGACACATTCCATCCTTCCATGTAAAAAGATGCTGAAAATACTACTGCTGTATAATCATCTGAGTTTTAAAAGTAGAGACTTGAGGAAGAGGAGAGGCTCCAGGGCTGATGCCTGCACAACATCCCTGTTGTATTGCTCAGTGTGCTAGTCACAGTACCAACTGCTGAGTGCTAAAATGAGTCCTCTGCATACACCTCTGTCTCCTCCTCACTCCCTTTTTTGCTCTTGCCACTTCTAAGTTTAAGTCAGATATCTTAAACTAGGACACAAATGCTTTAAGATTAACATTCAAACCATAATTTCACATGAGCTCACCATTCTCTGAGCCAGTCTGGTTCTGGTCACAGCTGGAGTATGTTTCCCTTTATCATCCCTTTACTTCTTTGGTCTCAGAAAGAAGCAAAGCAACCAGGAAAGTGGTTTGAACTAACACATGATTGTTATCATAGCTGGGATTAAGGAGGTAATATCCAGCTCAGTGGTGGTAGCCTCTGAAGATGAACAAAGTCCCTCTCTTGCAATTGTGGTATTGAGTTCAAATCTGCATATATGATGGACAGGCAAACCCTGCTTTCCATAGGCACTGGCCTCAACTTAGAGATGGACAAGGCCTCAAATGACACAAAAGAGCTTCCTGCAACACTCCATTTGTCTAAATCACATTCTGTCCCTGACGATAAAAGAAGAAAATCCATTTTAAGAACGAACCTGCTCATAATATCCACATTTTCCTAGTAAGGATTTTTCAGGCAGGAAGCAGTCCAAAGGAAAAGCTTTAATATATTCTTAAATTTCTTTTATGAGCCAGTCTATCAGCTCCTAATTTCATAGACCTTTTGACACAATCAAAGGCAGCTTTCCCTCTTGTCTTACAGGTACTCTGCTCCAAGCTGAAGCCAGAAATAAGTCTCTAATGTGACTCAGGTGACTGATCACATTAGAAAGAAGAAAAAACAGTGACAGAAAATTCACAAGAAAACCAGTGGCCTGCTATGTTTTGCATGATTCACTGCTGGCCAGAGCATAATGGTATAAAATGACAACTTAGAGACAAGGGGAAAAGAGTGAGTGGCAAAGAATCCAAAGTATTTCCACCATACCTCCCCATCTCTATTAACTGAATGGCAAGAAGAGGGATACCTGCTGCTCTAAAAATTTAGACAAATGCAGAATTTGCTTTGCCAAAAGGTTTCCTCAGTAACTTGGCAGTGTGTACTTGCTATTCCCCAAACTTTCTTTCTGCTCTGAAATCCTGTGCTACCCTCCTGTGACATTTTCTTACATGAGCTCCACTGAAGTTTGGGTCTATTGTTTCACAACAAGGGAGCTGATCCTTCAGCAGTTACTTATTTATTGAGGTCACTTGAGGTCAGTGATGTGGGTTTTCTGGGGTGCTTTTTTTTTTTCTAGAGTATGGTCAGTTTGGTCTGTTGGAATTCCTTTAATTTTGCAAAGACTGAGGTAAAGGGTGGAGAAACTTCATTTTAAGATTACATACATAACAATCATGTCGATCCATACCTGCATTGTGTATATAACTATTTTCACTATGTGCCACCGTCCTGTCATGATTTTGGTTTCATGTTAATGGACTCATATAGCTTTTCATGAGCAAGATCTTAGCTTTTTATATTTTCCTGAGGTTTTTTTTGTCTGTGTGTTATGCAGCAAGGAAGGGCTACTCTGCATTACCTCTCACATTTCCTCCTTGCCTGCATGACAGGGGATTTGTTGACATTTGCTGCATGCCCTGTTGCTATTATAAGTCAGAAGCTACATTTCAAGCTTCAGCACACTCAGAGTTAAGCTGCACTGGAAAAGGACAATGAAAAATATAAATGGAACAAATTCGAAGGTGCAAAAATGGAATTATTTGGGGGAGCCTTTTATTTTAAATAGAGTGAGAAAAAAAACAGCTCCTCGTTAGGATATTTTGCTGTAAACTTTGTAAAGTTGGGGTGGTTCTTTGCTTGGTTTTCAAAGCTGAAGATCTGAAGTTATGGTTCTAACTCTGTATTTATGCACCAGATTTTGCCACTCTAAAATCTTCCCCTGAAACAATCCTCAATGCAAAAAAAAAAAAGTATAGATTGTGATGCAAAATATTTTCCAGAATTCTGAAAGTATCTTTCTAAACAGTGTTCAGTGTCAGGATTTTAAGGAATTGAGAAATTTGATTAAAACTTACATATTTTTCCTTGTATAATATGCAATAAATGAATACCAACTACTGCAAAAATGAACAAAGACTACTCAGAGCAAAGTAAATTTTACAAATCATGCCAAATAAAATAGTTCAGCTGACCAGAAATCAAATAATATTTCTTTTATAATTTCACTTTATGGGAAATTTCTAGAAAAACATCTGTGTTCTATTGCAAAGGGAAGGGGTGTTTTATGTCAGGATATTTCCCTGAAATTAAAAACTGGGTTCTCCTACAACTCCAATGGCCAGATTTTCTAGTTATTTAGGAGCTCCAACTGACTTTAAAAAGAGTGTGAGTACAAATCAGTTTATTTATCTGGGCTCCTTACAATGATGTCTGTTTACTAAAGTGTTATGCAGGGAGTCAATTTTATAAATGTGGCCACACTTCGATACCACAACCCTTAAAAAAACTAGAACAAATAGAAACCATAAAATAATAAAAGGGAAGCATATAATTTGAAAATATTTTTCATGACCTATTTTGTTTCACCGCGTTTCTTCTCTTTCTTTGGGATAATTTACTGCATAATTTAAACCTGCAGATAATTTCGACCTCTTTTCCTTTATTATGAGCTATTAAATTTTATTTAAGCTTGATCGTTTTTAAAGGGATGGGTGGGATAAAGTGAAGCTTCTAATTTTGCATCCTGCTCTAATCTCCCATTTGAGAGTGCTACAGTCTGGGGTTTTACATAGTAATATATGGGCAGCAGATAGAGAGATGTGGCACACACCCACACCTTTGCCTATCAACCTTGAGAGGGGCCTGTATGTTTTGCACTGGTGGCTTGACCAAAACAGTCCATTTTGGACTTCAAAGCAGCTAATTACTCTGTGAGAGAACCTCCTATATTTTTTAGCTGGGATGGACTTGGGCTTTTATTGTGGGGAGAAGGGTTGTTATTCCTGAACAGCAATCCTCTTGCTCTTAACTTTAAAGCTATTTTCAGACTTGGCCAAATGTTTGATATTTGTAATTATTGTTCGGATTTTGTCCCATTTCCCCATCCTTCCCCGTTCCCCCACCAAAAATAAAGAAAAAATTAAAAAAAAAAAAAAAAAACCAACAAAAATTGTGATTTAGATATTTGGTCCCAGCGGCCCTGGCTGTGCTCAGCAAATGGTTCCATGTCACTCGCTGCATCACAATATCGGAGCGACGGCGCTCGGTGGCAGCTAATCCTCTGAGCCCGTTAATAAGCTTAGGAGCACGTTCATTGAAGACTGACGCGTTAGTCACAAACAGGGAGAAAATATCTACTGGGGGAAGCTGAATTGGTTTTAATCATCTGCTAATCACCAGTAATGAGACCTACTCTGGGGAAGAAAAGAAAAACAGATAGTCAGAGGGAGGTTTTGTTCTTCACAGCGGAGTAACAGGGAATGAGAGGGCAGCTGTTATTAGGAGAGAAAAGATGGAAAGAAAGGAGGGATTTGGCCAGACCAGATGAAACTTCTTCTGTGGCGTACTGTTTTGTTAGCTGAGTGTTTCTTTCATTCAGTCTCCGAAACTTCAGATCTGTCAGCCCCTCTGTAAGCCCCTGCCCACCTCTCCAAGCCGCCGGGGAGAAAAAGAGCCGCCACCAAGCCCCACAGCCCCCCACCCTGGTCCAGCTTCAGCTCCCCCGGCCTGAACCCCCTGCCCTGAGCCCTGCAGCTCCGGGTGAGACTCCTCCAGCTGCTGGTCAGGGGCTGGACACGACATGCTGGGCACGACCGATGGGGCACGACCGATGGGGCACGACCGACGGAGCATGACCGATGGGGCACGACCGATGGGGTTGGGCACTGCACAGCACCCGAAGGGCTGGGGCAGCGAGACGTGGGTCTGCCTTTCATAGAGTCATAGCATCAACCAGGTTGGAAGAGACCTCCAAGATCATCGAGTCCAACCCTACCGTGGTTACTAGACCATGGCACTAAGTGCCACATCCAGTCTCAGCTTGAAAACGGGATGGGATGGGGAATCCACCACCTCCCTGGGCAGCACATTCCAGTGTCTGATTACAGTCTCTGTAAATAATCTCTTCCTAATACTCAATCTAACCCTCCCCTGGCAGAGCTTGAGTCTGTGCCCTCTTGTCCTGCTGCTGGTTGCCTGGGAGAAGAGACCAACCCCTACCTGACTACAACCTTGAGAGGAGCAGGGGATGCTCTTTGGTCTCCCTGAAGCCCACCTTGAAGGTGCCTTCCTGCCCACTCCTCACCCATCCACCTCGGACAGTTGGGTTTTGAGATGGCAGTTGGGAAGAAACCAAAGAGAGGGACACGTGGCTTGGCTTGTTGCAGAGCCTGGCTGGGAAACCAGCTCTCCTTCCCACCGGTGATACCTGAGCAGAGCGATTGCTTCTAGAAGCAGGTGTCATGTTCTGTGGTTGAAAGTCAAGTAATAAGCAAAGCTATGGTTCTTAAAATGATGATGCAACTACATTCCATGCACTGTGCAGATCAGTGTTCTTAATTCCATGGTGCTAGTGTGAGGACCTTTGGAAGAGACTGAATATAGGAGGTCATTCAGTTCCTTAACAGTAGGCCCTCGGTATCTCCTTCAGCTAGATCATGTTCACTTCTTTTTAAATTTTAATTGGGTTTAATTTTTGGCTTATAATTGTGCATCTGGCTCAGAGAGAGGAAGAAAGCCCTTAGCTACATTTTAAAAAATCCAATCTTGGATGAGCTCTTTAAGTGATTATAAAGTTGACTAAATGTAAAAGCTTTGCAAAGGCAGTAATTTCAGACACACTTCTGGCTGCTAAGACATTTCTATGTTTCATTTTCTGTATATTTTTAGGGAGCTTAAGTGGTGTGGGTAGCTCACTCAATGGGGAAAAAAAGGGGGTTTTAAATGTCATGCTTCATTTGGCTGTATGGAAAAGCTGAATATCAGATGTCCTGTCAGGAAATAAGATACACTGATATACAATGTGCAAACATTTTATTTTGAAGAACTCCTTCACAGTCTCACTTCATGGAAGTGAGTTGCTCAACTTAGTCACACAGCAAAGAGAAGTCTACATCCTGATTTAGGTTTAATTTCTTGGTTTAGAGCTCATGGCAACAGGATATCTGAAAGGGAAAGTGTGCCTCAGGGGTTTTTTTCTTTGGTTCCAATAATTTTTATCTTCACCATCAGGAAATGGGTCCCAGTACAACAGGATATGGAGCGAGCATTAGCCCAAAGAAATTTTCTAACCTCTACTTTATAGCTTGTTTATTAAAAGTGGAAGTGGGAATGATCATCTTTTACTGAGGATCATCACAGCATCATCTTTCAGATTTTGCAGAAGGACTCTGGAGGTCTGGGGAGAGGTGATACCAGTGATAAACAAAACATCATCAGGCAGTTTTCTTAGTCCTTTTGAACTTGTGATGATTTACATGTGAGAGTAGACAACACTTCTTTAAATGCCTGCTATGATATGACCTTATTCTAGTGCCACCAGAAGTTCTTTGATTTATAGTGAGAAGACAGAACCAGTTATTTTGTAAAAGGAAAAAAAATCATGAAAATTTAAGCTCCTTTCCCTCCATCCTAAAAGAACTGACTCATGTGCTGCCATTTACTCCTGTTGAGCTACTCCTGATTGTGCAGCTCACCTGGAATGATTGTTCCTTAAAAGTAGCATTTATTTTGGGGACCATTATCCTCATTGGCTTCATACAGATAGCCTGAAAGGTCTCACAGAAAAAAAAAAAAAGCCATTGGAAACCAAGCAGGTTTCAGAGGTGTTCAAGGCAGAAAGAAACCTCTTGCCTTCCTGTTCTAGGATTCTCAAGATATAAATAGTCATGTATTGATGTACTCAGTGATCCTCAGCACTAAGACAATGCTCAGAACGTGATGTTTCAATACATTGGATTGAAATTTAAGGCACAAAATGAACCTAGAAAAACATCTCTCTATTCTAAATAAAACCATCCAAGATGCCAGACACAATCCTAGTGACCTCATGTGTACACACCTTCCAATTTGGAAGCAAATTTTCCATGATAGTGAGCACGTCATCAAAGCCTTGAGGTAATGTTTAATTGCACTCTTTTTCTTTTCTTTTTCCACAAGTATATTCTGCATTGTACTGATGTTTTCTCAGTTAGTTCATCTGTCTCTGTATTTTATCTTTCTGTCTGTCAGGCTTATTAGCATATTTTGACAGATTAAAAGGCTGAGGTCAAACAAGCAAATCCCCAAAGAAATACTGCTAATTATTGTCATATGTTTTTTAAATACTTTTGCTTCTTCAAAGAATTTCATAAGGAACCAAATTCAACTTTGCAGTCTGTTTCTTTCATGAGCCCCTCCTCTCTTTAACATCACTTTTCCTAACCACCCTCCAGTGCCCCTACCCTCACCCTTATTTCTTTAGGCAAGTGATTAGCTACTTACAAATATACAAGACTCTGCTTCAGGTAAGTTACATTCTGTGGAATTTACCTGGAATACATACTGATTATACACAGTGAGCAGTGTTCAATGAACCAGCAAACATTTGGGTGGCTTTCTGTTTTGTGATATCTGAAGAAGTGAAAGACCCTTTTTATTGCAGGCAAAGTGACATAAATCATCCTTCTTCCAGAATCCTGCTCAGTGACTAGTGAATCTGCATACAACTGTGGTCAACAAAGGGATCCTTTGGACCTTAGCAATTTTCCTCTGTTTGGATGGTGAAGAGGATTGGTTAGGATCTGGAGGTAGAGTCAGAAGGCCAACGAGCTGCACATTAGTACCAGATGCTGTACAAAGTTTTCCTTCAGCTTCTTGGAAGAGAAAACAGAGTAGGTAATGGTCTGAGAGTGAGTGAAAAAAAAAAAAATTAAAACACAAGAGTCCACCAAACATTCAGTTGGGAAGAATGATTGGAACCACAGTCAGCTGAATATCTTCTGTATGCATTGTTGGCCAGTGTAAGTAATAAGGTAGGAGTTGGTCAGATAAAGGGAGATATTGGCTTCTTGTGAGGATGAGACAACAGGTGGCTAAAATAAACAGAGGAGGAGTGCTTTTGGAACAAGATAAGCAACAAAACAACCCTAATTAGCTTAATGAGCAGACATGTATTTATCTTTTGCCTCCACTTTTCTATTAATTTCCAGACACTTGCATGCTTCAGGACAATATATCTGTTTTTTAAAGGATTAATTGTTTGACAGGTATGCAAAGGTAGCATTGCCAAACCTTGTTCATGGCAGGTAAATCATTACATGGCCTAAGACAGTGTTCATTAGCAGCATTGTCAATCAAGTGGGAGTCCTGCCAGAGAATTGCTGATGATACGACAGGGTCAGAGACGAAGATATTCAGTCTCTATTCATCCATCAGATTTTTTTTTTTAAATCAATTTACAGCATGATAATTGAGTCAAGTTTATTGTGCTGCCCCTCAAACGATGTAGGATTTGGTGATTATAAATCTCTTGGTACTGAGACCACACAAAAAAGCAAAAGAGGAAGATAGAGAAAAAAAGGAGCAAAGAAGCAGGAGAGTTGGGGTAGGGTGGGGAGATGAAAGCTAATTGCTAGGATAAATATTTTAAAAAGGGAAAGTTTCAAATGGAGAAGATTTGTCTTTAAGATCAGAAAAATAGTTGAGAGATGAAGTCCTCAGTTAAAGCAATTCTTCACTAAAGGTGAAGGGCTAAATTGCCATTCATGTATCTGTATCGTCTGAAATTATTCCACTGATAAAACCAATGTGTATCCTTCCCAGGGGAACAATACTGCCTTCAAAAGTATTGTTTCTTTCTGCTGTGTTGGAGAGCTCTTTTGTAAAGCATTTTCTCCTTCACACATATAACTGTGTGTGACTGTGTGCACACATCTGCATGGAAGGTCTGTGTGCTGACCAGGTCTCTGTGTCACAAGATGTTTAAAAAAATAAATTAGTGTGGAAGGAGAAAATGAAAAGTCTCTAAGGCAGAAACAGGAGTGCTTTCACCAGGGAGGAAAGTCCTCTTCTATCAAGCTGAGCATGGCTCTGATTTCCACGGCAAACATGCAGCTCTGTGTTTCCAACCTAGGAAAAAAAGATTTGTAAGCCTTCCTCCCATGACCTGCACCCTTCTCACACTTATGCCATAGAGTTAAAATAAGTGCTGCTGCCATCATGCACAGGCTTTCTGTTAACTGATGCTACTGGTAAACAGGCACTTGCATATCTACTTTCCTCAGTTTGCTGTTTGGCTGATTTCAGACACATGATAACTAGATCATTCCTAAATTTTCGTATAATTACGTTTAAATATAATTTTGAGCAATTAAAATGAATGGGGAGAGGAATTCATATGAAATCTGTCTCAAAATAAACCTATAAAAGTGTTGCATTCCAGGGTGATTTCTTAAACTCCCTTTCATACAGCAACCGTGAGCTCTCCTCTCAGACCCCCGACTCTTTTCTGGGACTCATCAGGCTGATGCTGAACATATTTAAATCCTCCCCATAAAAGGTTTAGTCTAAGTTGCTTCTCCAGTACTTGTTTGAACATTAAATATGCAAATAATCATCATTACACTTCCAACAATTACACATGTTTGCGAGCACCATGTCAAGTACTGGCAGCAGTGCAATCATTTGTAAAGACAAATATTCCATTCCAAGAGATGTCATGCTGCTTAGAAGATTTCTTTTTGTATTAGTAGCCACACTGCTGCTTCATAAAGTGTGCAAATGAACGTGACAGTGCTGCCAATAGCTGCCAGTTCCTTCCTCTCGGCAGAGCAGATGTCAATCAACCATCCCAAACAGACAAGGCCTCGGTACTGCCGCAGACATTAAACATGTAGGATGGAGAAGGGAGGGCACAAACAACACAGGCAGTGCAGGGGCTCAGCATCCTCCTCGCTCTCCCTCTCCCTCCTCCTTCTCTCCCTCTCAGCCTCTCTCCCTCTCTCTTTCTCTCTGAGGAGGCCCGAGGCCGTTGGAATATTTTAATTTCTGATTCCTGACTATATTATCATGTGTTTGTAACAGACGAATTGTAATTTGTAGCTCTGAGGTGATATGAAAAGCTGCCTGCGACCGTAGGACAGATGCAGGCGTGTGTGGCAGACTTCTCTCCTCGCTGCTCTTGCCTCCTTCTCTCTCTCTCTCTCTCCTGCTCTTTATGTAGTTATGGATAATTGTCAGCATTCACTTTTATCACATCCAAAGTAGCAGCTTAGAGAAGATGCAACTTTAGTCAGGACTAATCTTGCCTTCTCCTGAAGTGGGAAAATCCCAAGTATTTCAGGGTCCTATTGATAACCCTTGTGCTTTTTTTTCCATAAAAGACGGATGACTCTGGCAAGCTTGGGAGACTGCAGATAATGGGATTGACTTGGTACTTAAATCTCAGTGAACCAAGACAGCATAAGTAATTAGTGAATTGGATCCATACTGGGGTGCTAATGATGGCTAATACTGCCCCACACCATTCTAAAACCCACAAGATACACATCCATCTAGTTCAGATAAAACCGAGGGGACACTGCTTTTGCCGGCATCATTTATTTCTTCCTGAGCACGGAATTTATACCCCTGGAAAAAATAAATCTAATTTTCCTGGAGTGACATCCAAGAGAACAAGTGACCATTCTGACAGAAGAGTTCATTATGATCACAAATACCTCTGGTGTTTTTAATTAAGAAAGGCTAATTAAGAGAAACTATGCATTTATCTTCTTATCTAGTTGTCAAGGGAAAAGTCACAAACACTAACTATATGCTGTTTGAATGGGAGAGGGAGTTCATATTTTTAATCTCTAAATTTTTTTTCTTCGTTTTCAAACGGACTGAATCCACACAAAGGAGAAACTTCATGTAAAGGAAGTCTTTCTTTTCTTAAATTGACACTCCAACTTTTACTCAGTGTAGCTCAACTCCACGTCCCGATTTTCCTCCAGGTTAGTATAATTGTGTACAAACTAGCATTCTGCCTCATTTTTCTTTCCCCACAGAGTGATAGCATTTTATCAGGATAATTTAGATAAATGCCTTTCCATAGGGTTTGCTTATCCTTCCAGGAGCTATGATCGACAAACAGCCACGTAAGATGAATGGCATCGTGTTTTGATCAAATGTATTCTCATCTAAAAGTAGGGAGGGTTTCAAGGTGAGGGGAACGTCTGTTTTCCTCAGATGTGATCGTCACAGGGTGGTCCTCCCCCTCCCTGTGCCCTCTGGTTTGTCACAGTGGCTGAGTTGGGATGTTTCCGTGTGTGAGAGTCTGCGCATTGCACATCTCAGACCCTAAAACCAGGGACAGCTCGGAGGGAGATGTTTTGACCTGATCCAACAGGATTAGCCAAATAGTTTGATAGAGATAGCTGAAGACAGGGAGGTTGTTTGTGGGGGGAGAATGGCACACAGAAACTGGGAGCTCAGGTATGCAGCTTTCATGCTGCTAGCTCAATAGTAATGCCAAGAAACTCTTGCCTCTTTCAGCTTCTCGTTTGCAATTTCTCCGTTGTTATGGGACTTTTAGAAAAAAATATGTGACTAGAGGCAGGTTTGGACTGCAGCACATAAAGGGTTAAGATGCAACATTACTGATTAAAAGCAAAAGAGACTCCTGCCAGACACTTT
>NW_008654195.1:0-34643 GCF_000695815.1 Acanthisitta chloris | reverse complement strand
TTTCTACACTGAGCTAGTTAGTTCATTGAGCACAGTGAGAGTCATCAAGGACACACTTGTAGAAATCATGACTGGGAAGGGGAATGGGTGGATCATATTTTTTTTTTCTCAAATTCGAGGTTAAAGTACTGGCATAAGCTCTGTGGAAGGCAGTAGAACCTTTCTCAGAAGCAATACACTGACAAAGTTTCTGGCAGGAACTAGTGTCTCCGTGAGAGGGGAACTCCCAGTTCCTGCCCAGCCCTCAGTCAGAACAGAATCATCATCTCTTAACAAACTCATTCCTAGACATGGCTGTTGCCAAGTTCATCCCTGGCCCAACCCAACTGCGTCATCCAGGACCTGTGTGCATGCCACCCCCAACTGCTGACCCTACAGCAACCCAACAGGATGTCAAGATTTGGCAAAGAATCTTGCAGGGGCATTTTGTAACAACTTAACCTTTCACTGTAAGAGGGAGGAAAATCAGATACTCAACCTGATTCTTCATGAATTCTTGTAATGAAACAAATTTTTTTCCAGTCTTCCTATTCCTTTAAATAAAAGTTAATAGATAAAACGGCCAAAAGGGCAGGAAAATCTTTTGGGTACCAGGTGGGATGATCTCAGGATTGAAAATGTTTTGATGGACAAAAAGTAACATTTTAAAACATCCTATGCACAGATGTTAGAGCATCTGAAGGAGCTGAGTGGACATTTCTCCAGTGAAATTATGCTGTAATCTACAGCAGCTTTAGGTAACATGCTGTTTATTGTATATATATTCAAGGAATTCCCCCTTGTCAAGTAAGTATGAGATATACTAAAAAAACCACCCCTGTTCATCTACCACCTTACAGAACTTGCATTATTCCTTGGAACAAACAAAACCAGAACAAACCCCATCCAAACCTAAACCACACACAACAACCTTAATAGAAAAATTCAACCAGCCATACAGAAATTTAAAACTCAAGAACAAAGAATGTATTTACACTGTTTATTTCTACCCTGGGCCTGTGCTTTCCCCTCACTCCCTCCTACCTGCAGTTTTCTTATCTGTAGCTCATTCTTTCTCTCCTCTGTTTGACCTGAGGTCAAATGTATAATTTATTTCCATTATATCCTTCAGTATTTTGCATTTCCCTGTCAAGTCCTCATCCAGTTTGCTCTTTACTAAAGATTAAAGAAGGTTGTTTTTCATGCTGTTTTGAGCTGAACAAGAACATGAATGTCTGCAGTTGCCTCTAGTACATTCCCGTGCCAGCCCTGCTGTCTGTGTCCTCTCCTTTTCTCTTCCAGGAGGAGAAACTGCCTCTGGAATTTCTGCAGTGCTGGCCCTTTGTACACTGAGGGAGACTAAGCACTTCTGCAGAATTTATGGGCTGTGATGACATCCCAGTGACCCTGAGAAAGTTACTGATATACTTAGAGATAACACAGCAAGATGACAGATAACAGACTTGAAAGACCTGAATCCTGGTCCTGTACCTCCTGATCTGCAGGGATGCTAAATTCAGAAGTTAATTCACATCAATCAGTTTACAACTTCCTTCCCAAGCTGCGCAGAAGGGGAAATTTGATATGACTCTTGTGCCAGCTGCTATATGCAGGTCAGTATCTTCTGCATTTACAATGAACAGGGAATGACCCAACTTGTGGATTCAGCTTTCAGGACAGAAGGGAGATCTTTCATGGATACTGCCTTTTACTAATGCCAGTTAGTAGAAGAGTAAGAGCCAGCTAGCTGCAGTGATGATATTGGGTGCATAAATGGATGTGCATGAGGGAAAATATTATGGAGATGATTTCTGAGGTGTGCAGGGGGATGGAGTTCCTAGAATCATAGTATCGATCGGGTTGGAAAAGACCTCCAAGACCATCGAGTCCAACCCTACCATGGTTACTAGACCATGGCACTAAGTGCCACATCCAGTCTCATCTTGAAAACCTCCAGAGATGGTGAATCCACCACCTCCCTGGGCAGCACATTCCGGTGCCTGATTGCTCTCTCCATAAAAAATCTCTTCCTAATATCTAGCTGAAAGAGAAAGTAATATTGTCTGAACAGTGGAGGAAAATGAAACAGTGAAGTTAGACAGGGAGATGGCAGAAGTAGGGAGTTTCTCAGATGAGTAGATTTTCTGAAGAAATATCCTGCTTTGATTTGCTTTTGTCTGGACCTGCCAGCTGGTTTATTTGATAGCCCCTAGCTGTTGTCTGGGAATAATTTTTCTCTCATCTTCAATTCACTGGGACTCATAATTTTATAGATCTCCCATAGTTCCCCCTTAACTGTATCTTCTATATTTGTAGCTTGATGAGCACTAATCTCCTTAGCTGCTGTTCATTTCCTCAAATCACATTTTCCTTTCCCTTAAATATTTTCCACTTTCTAGCAAAGTTTCACACAGTCTCTGCTCAAATGTGCATGGTGGATCTGTGTTTTGCCATAACAAAGTTCTTTTCTCTTTTCCATATTTCTTCTCTAAAAAGGCAACATTTTTTTTCTGTATTTCCTTTCTTTTAATCATTTTTTCTTGCCCTTTTGTTTGGTTTGTTTTTGGGGAGGAGGGTTGTGGAAGGAAGAAAAGGGCAGTTCCTTAGCATTGAGTTGATTTTTCCAGAGAGGTATGAGTGACAAACAAGTGAACAAGGGCCAGTAGGGAGAAAGAAGTGCTGAAATGAGATTGTGTAGGATGAGACATGTGGATCAGACATGCCTATTGCCAAGGAGCCAGGGGAGGGACTAGTGGATAAGCAGCATGTCAAGTGATGAACCTGGATGGGAAAAAGGTTCCACTGGGACACAAAAAGCATGGGACTGAGTATGGCACACAAGCCACCCAGCCTAGGTATCAGGAGCAACCTGCTTTGCTTTCCTTCCTTTCCACCTTTTTCTGCCATTTTTTTTCCAGCAACTCCTTTTCTCCTCTCCACTCCTCTGTCCCAAGGAAGCTAAAGAAGCATGACAGGCAGTCAGTGATGGAGGGCTTATGGGAAGGGCTAATTGCTTTCTCTGCTTTGTTCAGATGTACAAACAGACCATTACTTACAATCATTACCCAGTCATCATCCATCATACAGACTAGTTCTATTTTCCATGCACTAAATATGTCACAGGCCCCAAATTTGTCACTAATTGTACAATAGGCTATGCAGGCCTGCATTAGGAGCTAGTAATTTGTTAATATAAGACATGGAACTTTGGCTTTATCTAGAATTTCCAAATGCTACTGAGGCAGTTAAATTTCTTATTTGTTTAAGAGCCACCATGAGCCTCAATGTTTTGTCACTTTTATGAAACCATATATGAATCACAGCAATTCCCATGTTACAATGTTGCATTCTGTTATAATAATGATAAAATTACTAAGTGCAATTCTGAAAAAGGTGGCCATTTCTTCCATGCATATTTAAGTTTTTTCATTCTACTCTTCCTTGACATTTTGGTTCCCAACCGATTTAAACTGTATTTTGTCTTTCATCAGTGCATGATGCTCTGTGGCAGCATAAGCACAAACAAAGCAGTGAAAAACTGAAAAAAGGGTTTGGAAGTCCTACTCTCACCCTTGATTACATTTAGACAATTACAGCCAAATGCAATAGAGCTGCAGGGACAGTCTAGGGGCAGGAACTGGCCTCAGATTAATCTTTGCAGACAGAATATCTGTAACTTTAATTTCTTCATTTTCAGCCTGTAGCAACACAGACAACCAAAATGTGTGCTTCAGTCCCTGCCCTGCTTTGGGTACTATGCAGGCTGGGGGGGATGTTCCAGCTAGAAAAATGCCTTAAAAGGCATGGTTCAAACTAGTTATCTTTATTTCCCCATGTGGAAGGTGTTACCTACACAGTCAGCTACACTGGTTAGCCACTGGCTAATGTGAAAACGGACAACTTGAAAATGTCTCTTTGCCTTAGGGATATTTTGCACATTGTCTTGTAGGTTTCAGAGAGTACATGTGTGTTGCTGTACCACACTAGACTCAGAACTTTCTGTGTCTAGTTGAAACGTGAAAGAGAATATATATATGCCAACTACCAATGTATATTTGCACAGAAGAGAAAACTGTCAGCGCCAGAGAAGTGCACTGATCCTTGAGCTCCTCAAGCCTGGTCTGGGTGTCAAAAATCATTGCACAAAGCTCTTTCTGAACCAACATATTCCACTCTGACTTTGTAGTTTCCTGCAAGTTATTTTAAGGTTGGACTTAATGATCTTAAAGGTCTTTTCCAGCCTAAATGATGATATGATTTTATTAAACTCCCTGAGGATCACACCCTACTTTTGGCTTGAAGCTGCACAAAGGAGTCCAATGAGAATAGCTCTCAAAGAGCAGTAAGTGGACTGGGACACCCACACAGTGCCATGCAGAGTCTAAACTGTGATCTGGAGAGTGGTGTAACCTCCAAGAGTTCTTGGGCTCCTAATCAGCTGCCTCTCAGCAAGTCTAATTTTTTGGGGTAGAGATCTGCTGAAGTGTTTATGAAATGTCCTGCTCCAGTAGCAGCTTGGGTGTGCTGAGCTTGGGGATCTCTGCAAGTACCTCCCCAATACAAACATGCCCTGTAAACATGGATAACATGTCAAGGCACATGAGGAGAGGATGGAAATATGCCCCAGACAAGGAGCTCATGACTGATTTATCCTCCACTCTCATTACAAAATCTGTGAGCTACCAGTGAACAGACTTTAAGCACTGAACCACAACCAAAGCAGACAGCAAAGTGGGCAATACTGAACCTCCAGCAGTCTCAATCTCTATGTAATATAAATTGTCTGCCATTCCCAGAGGTCTTGTTGACACTAAACACAGCAATATATCAGCTGTTCCCTGTGGGACATCTGGAGAGGGTTACTCACCACTTAAATGTATATTCACATTGGTTAAAGAATGACTTTTCAGCCTGAAGTTGTACACCTACCCTGTCAATCTGGTAATGACTTTGAGTCAACTGAAGCTAGATCTGTCCCCCAGCTTTCCTGACAGGTGTGAAAGCAATCTGGGTTGGCCAGCACCAAGCTCAAAGCCTGACCTAATTTGCCAGGCTTTTCAAATAGGATTTTCTGCTGGTGCCAGTTCCAAGCTATTGCAGCCAGATTGGTATTAGTAGCTAAGCTAATGTATTTAAAAGTACATTATGCTGTGGTCAATGATGGAGGTACTCAGTCATGTCATGGTAAAAAGGATTAAAAAGTATAAAAGGTAGGGGTACCAAGAGAAGTGGTTTTCCTTTCATCTTGTGATATTTTTGGAAGACCTTATGGTTTTGGGGGTGTGTAATACTGATTTTAATCCTTCATGGTTGTAAATACTGAACGTGCTGCTTAGGAAGGGAGGCAACCATTTCTCCCTAGTCCCTTGTAAAATCCACCTTGAACTCACCAAGTTAAGATATACATGGCAAGATTTGTATGCTCAGCACAGCCACTGCTTTCTGAGTTGGTTAGAGCAGCAAAAACGACAGTTTCAAGCACCTATATTCTAACCACGGTATAATTCACACCCCTCCCTGGCCCTTGCTTTCTAGATTATGCTGAAGTTTTTTCATCGTGTTTGCTTGAGTCTGTGTATCTATAAGTCATGTATATTCTGTCAGTTACCTTTCAGAGCCATGTGTAATGTGGCAGGGATTTGCTGGCTGAATGAGTGCTGTCAGAGTAGACAAAAATCAAACCTTCGACTCTTGGCCTTCAGCAGTGTCACCATGATGGATGGGCACATCACCTTCTTCACTTTGCAGATTCATCTCTTCCATTTAACAGTCTTTGGATAATGGTTACTTTGTGCTCCTGAAGAATATTTTTCTACCATGGTCTTCAAGCTAAGGGCAAAAATTATATATGTGTATATACATGTATATGTGTGTGTGTATATATATATATATATATGTGTATATATATAATATACACTGTGCCAACAGTGTATCAGAAGTTGAAGAGACACCACAAAAGGACTTTTATCACTGAATTTACTCCTGAAACTGGAGACCCTCTGCTGCCTACTCTGTCACCAATTACACAGAAACTCAAGTTTTGAAATCTCAGAGATGCTACTCCTTGAGAGCTTTGCTCTGTCGCAAGCTCCCTTGAATGTGTTCACTTGCTTCCTGATCTGAAGTGTGCACTCTCTACAGAGAAAGTAATTTTATTCCAAATGCCAGTACAGTTCTGAATATACAACATACTTTTGAGCTCAGAGCTGTGTTCTTGCCTTATACCTCTATGTTTGGCAATCTCAGAGAATGTCTGGTGGGGAAGGTTCATACTGAGCCAGTCAAGGTGTGATGTTGCAAGGACAGCACAAGGTTGATAGGACCTGAAATCTCTCCTTGCTTGGTTCAGATGTCTAACCATGGGCATCTAATACAGTTTTCCTCCATCACATAACTCATCTGCCTTCCATCTGCCCCTCCAGGCACAGCTTTTCCATGGGTCCTTCATATCTGCCAGTTTTGTGTGAATATCTAGGATAGTTGAATTAGTCTAAACTAGACAGCTGAAAATTAAGTGGTATATCCTAAGCTGTATGAAAGTGGTACTAGCCACATTCATCCAGCAACTGGATGTCACTGCAGGTGCCTTGCAAGTGGTGGAGGGTGCACAGACCACACACCTGCCTGCTCCAATACTGGGCTGCTCTGAACATGCAGGTTGTTTCTGCTCACCAAGTGCAGCACCATGGGGAGAGTCCCTTTGTGTGATATGTCATGGCAATTCCTCATTAATTTCTGTGTCATCCTTTCAGCATTCAACAGAATAGCCCTACTCTTTATTTTCCCAGCACACGGTTGTCTGCCTTTCCCTAGCTTTTTTTCCCACTTGAACAAAAAAATGCACTTGCAGTGCTCTGTGCTTTAAGGCAAGTTGGGATGATTAGAGCCATATTTTCTAACTGACATTTGCATTGTCCTTGTTACTCATCATTTGTAATATGCTATTGTCTTTAAGTGATCATAATTATAAAAAAAAATAATTGGGTATGCACTTCCAGGAGTTTGCCAAACCATTACCACTAATTAAGAACATTGTTTAGTGTAAGCTTGACAGCTGGCAGACACCTAAAGGAGCATTCATTTCCCAGTCTATTGCTGGTGTTCCTGGTGTAAGTTGTCCACAGGAGATACATACACTTTTTATACTTCTTTTTGAACAAGTTTCTCTTCAGGCTGGGAACTCTCTTACTGATTGATCAAATCAGGCAAGGGGAACAGTAGCTAAACAGGAGGCAGAAAAGCAGGATGATATCTGTATAACCTTTGCTTTTCCTTCTTTTCCAGCTATGATATTTCCCCCCATCTTTAACAGCTGCTTTTTAAGAAATTGAGATTCTTTTGCCCTAAAGTTCCCTCTCTAAGCCCCAGGTAAATTAAGCTTTCATTTCCTTAGCTGTTGTTCTGTTTGAATGGGGAGGAGCTTTTTCAGAGCAGATGTACAAACCAGTGCTTATTTCCTGGGGAAGTACAGTGTGGTTTGCACTCCCAGCCAATGCAGTAATTTGAAACTCTTCCTGAAGATTTCTGCCTTCTGCATATCATGTGTGTGAGGAAGATATAATTAACTGAAAGTACAAGGACCTCATCAGATAAAGGATGCTATTTAATTGCAAAGCTGTAATGTGTTATGATTTCTTGTTGTTACTGTTTTAATACTGTAATTAGTTTTATAATTGTTTGTGGTTCACTTCTTTCTCCTTTTGGTATGTTAAAGAAAGCTCCATTTACTGCTGTTTTGCCTTGAATTCTGCCCATCGCTCATCTTCCTCCCACCAGTAACTTTATTTAGAAATACGAACAGATATATAAAGAGGAAATCTGACTGAACCAAATAGTTCAAAGTGCAAAATAGACAAGAGAGGCAATGTAGGGCAATTCAAATATTGTTCTGGTGGGTTGAAAGCAGGAGCTTTGCCCAATTTGCTTCATCTGTGCTGCTGCAGTTCAAGGGCTTGGATCAATAGAAAATCATTCCCTGGCTCCAGTGGGCTTTTGCTCAGGTCCTATGTACAATTCCACTGCCTAATGAGCTCTCAGGAAGGGCAGCAAGCCGTGCAGGCAGGGTACAGGGACAGGCTCTCGTTGTAGCTCTCTCAGATGAATACAATGAACAAAACTTTACAGGTTTGAATAGCCTCTGGGTTCATATGAGGACATGTTCCACACATCAAATGCATGGGCACCACATAGTCTTAAAGGACCTCTATTTTTAACATGGGCTCAAATTTTTAAGGTAAGCAAGTCCTACAGTAACACATCTAACACACCTTGAGCTAGGGGTGCTCAGACCCCAGTGGAGTGTGCACCTTGGTTAAACACTTGCTTTTATTGCCTTTCAGTAGGCAGCACAGGAAGAGCTGACGTGCAGGGGCTGTGCTTGTGGCGAGATTTGTAGACCTCTTTACACTGCAAGTGAGAACAAGTGAGGAAGAGCACACCTTTGAAATCTCCCCACCCATCCTGTATCTCTGCAGCACATTGTTACAGAGAGACATGCAGAGGAGAGGACCAAATGCAATTACTTTTACCACCTGGAAGAAGAGAAAAGACATGTCAGTACAACAGCACGTTTTATCACCAACCTGTCTCTAAGTCCTACCACGGCTCAGGTGCACAGTCCTGTGCAGTAAGAGCTGGGATAGGTTTGCAATTTGAAGCAAGGCCCTAGGCATGCCAGTGAGTTGAGATTCATGTGGCTGCAAGCACCTTGCAAGGGCTTCACAAAGCTATGAATCGACCATGGGCCACTTCTGGGGTCATCTTGATTACAGAAAAACTAAATGCTGGGTCACCTGTCAGAGCAGCAAGGGCAGCAGCCATGTCAAAGGCTTTTCTGAGCTAGTGAAAGCCTGGGTAGAGCTACAGTGCAAAGAGAAATTGTAAGGGGAAAACACAGTGACGTGGCCATGAGCAGAGAGCAGCTTGAGCCATCTTCATGGAAAAAAATTCTCAAGTTCTTTTGTCTAGTAAATTGCTCTCAACATAATTCTATTAAAGTTTTAGTATATTGTTGGCCTAATCTGAAAGCTGTCTTGTGATATAAAATTCAGCCTGAATTTACAAGACTTAGAATCTGGCTCTCATTTGGCCTCCTGTTTCACTACCATTCTCTTGGTATGGTTGGGACTTTGCTAACTGCAACAGTGGGAATTTACTATGTCCGCTTGGCTGGCAAGAAATGGTCAGTGGAGGGTTGATGCTGCTTTAAGCAAGATATACTGTCATCTCTGCAAAGCTCTTTGGAGCTGGAATAGCCAGGGAAAAACAGGTAGGGGAAAACAGAAGACTTGAGGAACTATAGAACAGTCAGTCTCATGTCTGTGCCACTCAAGATCATGGAGCAGATTCTCCTGGAAACTGTGCTAAGGCATGTGAAAAATGAAGAGGTGATTGGTAACAACCAACATGGATTTACAAAGGGCAAATCGTGAAAAATTTTGTGATCTTTTATGACATGGCTACAGCATTGGTGGATAGGGGCAGCACAACTGATATCATCTACCTGGACTTATGCAAAGCATTTGACACTGTCCTGCATAACACCCTTGTCTCTAAATTGGAGAGATGGACCACTTGGTGGGTGAAGAACTGGCTGGGTGATTGCAAACACAGAGTTGTGGTCAATGGTTCATTGTCCATGTGGAGACCAGTGACAAGTCACCCTCAGGGGTCAGTACTAGGGCTGATACTATTCAGCATCTTTGTCAGTGACATGGACAGTGGGATTGAGTGCACTCTCAGCAAGTTCACTGATGACATCAGACTGAGTGGTGCAGCTGACATGCTGGAGGGAAGGGATGTGCCATCCAGAGAGATCTTGACAGACTTGAGAGATGGGCTGATGTCAACTTCATGAAGTTCAACAAAGTGAAGTGCAAGGCCCTACACCTGGGCCACAGCAATCTCAGGCACATCTATAGGCTGGGCAGAGAAGACATTGAGAGCAGCCCTGTGAAGAAGCACTTGGGGGTGATGGCTGATGAAAAACTCAGCATGAGCCAGGGAAGTGATGTGCCATCCAGAGAGATCTTGACAGACTTGAGAGATGGGCTGATGTCAACTTCATGAAGTTCAACAAAGTGAAGTGCAAGGCCCTACACCTGGGCCACAGCAATCTCAGGCACATCTATAGGCTGGGCAGAGAAGACATTGAGAGCAGCCCTGTGAAGAAGCACTTGGGGGTGATGGCTGATGAAAAACTCAGCATGAGCCAGCAGTGTGCATGTGCAACCCAGAAAGCCAACCATGTCCTGGGCTGCACCAAAAGTAGTGTGGCCAGCAGGTTGAAGGAGGTGATTCTCCCACTGTACTCTGCTCTTATGAGATCCCATCTGGAATACTGTGTACAGTTCTGGTGTCCCTAATATACAAAGGAGCAAGTTGGAGCAAGTCCAGAGGAGAGCCATGAAGTTGATAAGAGGACTGGAACACCTTCCCTATGAAGACAGGCTGAGAAAGTTGGGTCTGTTCAGCCCAGAGAAGAGAAGGTTGCATGGGGACTTCATAGCAGCCTTCCAGTATCTGAAGGGGGCTTATAAGGAAGGTGGAGAGGGACTCTTTGTTAGGACCTGCAGTGACAGGATAAGGGGCAATGGATATAAATTGAAAGAGTGGAAATTTAAACTAGATATTTGGAAGAAGATTTTTAATGTGAGTGTTGCCCAAGGAAGTAGTGGATGCCCCAACTCTGGCAGTATTCACAGCCAGGCTGGATGAGGCCTTGAACAACCTGGTCTAGTGGGGAGATGTCCCTGTCCATGGCAGGGGGGGTTGGGACTAGATGATCTCTAAGGTCCATTCCAACCCTGTAACATTCTATGAAACTATGAAAAAGAATCTCTCATTTGCCTCAGCCTTAACGTGGTTTTGGAACCCAGTTCTTGTACACAAGTGTGCAGGATTCAGCTGGGATAAAGGTGATTTTTTTCATACTAGCTAGTTTGGGGCTGTATTTTAGCGGTGTGACCAAAACAGTGTTGGTAATAGAGTGATGTTTTCATTACTGCTGAGCAGTGCTTACACAGAATCAAAGTCTTTTCTGCTCCTCACCCTATGCCACCAGTGAGGAGGTTGGGGGTGCACAAGGCGTTGGGAGGAGATGGGGACACAGCTGGGACAGGTGACCCCAACTGACCCAAGGGATATTCCATAACATATCACATCATTTTCAGTATATAGAGGGAGGGGAAGAAGGAGGCAGGAGGGGATGTTCGGAGTGATGGTGTTTGTCTTCTCAAATCACTGTTAGGTGTGATGCAGCCCTGCTCTCCTGGGGATGGCTGAACACCTGCCTGCTCATGGGAAGTGGTGAATAAATTTCTTGTTTTTCTTTGCTTGTGTGTGCAGCTTTTTATTTAACCTATTAAACTGCCTTTATCTCAACCCACGAGTTTTCTCACTTTTCTGAGTCTCTCCTCCATCCTACCCGGAGGGAATGAGCAAGCAGTCATCTGGGGCTGAACGGCCAGCTGGGGTTAAACCATGACACCTTAGGGAGTTTTCTGTTGCTCAGTTCTTATATGTGCATTTGTTACTTCAGGGAGCAGAGCTCAGGAAAGTGCCAGTGCTGGTCAGGAGCTCAGAGCCCCTTAGGCAGTGTGGCTGCCAATTACTGGATGATGAAATTGCACAGATCATCGCTATCATTTGTGTACTCAGGAGTTCACATTGCAGCCAGATATGATTGAACACAGCTGTTCAGATCACTGAAATATGAAATAGGCAAATCAGGCTTTGCACACAAAGCCTGACAGCATGTGCTTGCTTCTAGAGTGAGCTAGTCTTTGATACAGAACAAGGGAGCAGCTCTGAGCTCTGCCATCTGATGAGTTCACACAGTGCTTCAGCTGGCTGTTGTGATCCGTGCAGGCTCGAATCACACCTCTTGGCAGTGCCTGAGTAATGCTGTGTAAGCTGCACTGGGAAGCCTAAGACAGGCAGTTGATACCTGGCACAGAGCTGGGACCCTATCCTTCCTGGTGGTAAAAGAGAGCTTTTACCTGCTGGCAGGAATCTGATGCTGATGAAGGACAGCTCTTCTAGGCAACTGTGGCCATGCCCCAATGCCAGTCACACTGGGGAATGCATGTGAGATTTGTATGTGTGTGTGCACCAAAATATAACATGTAGATTTGCACAGTACTCTTGCCTCATATTGCTTCAGCCTACAGTTATGGAAAAATACAGAGGCAGCTTTCCTGGACATAGGAGAGTCTTGAAAGGTGAATTTCCTTCCTGAACTCCAGTCAGCTCCTCCATCAACTTGTTTTTCTCTATGGCATTTAGGAAATTCTCTGAGGATGTGGTTTGCCTGGCACAGCAGTGTCACCCAGGCTGTGATTACTGAGCTGCCTACATGTCAGGGGATGAAACAACTTAGCTTGTGATTAGGTCTCTGTGTTATCTACAGAAAAGCTGAGCTTTTGGAAGGTTATTCATCTGTTTCTAACGTAGCCAAGCCACGTGGGCTTCTGAGTTGTTTGGATCCAGACTCTCAGATAAAGGCATAAGCAATAGTTTTAAGTGTGGTATATGAAGTCATTCCTCCTTGCTAACCCAAACAACTCTCGTAAATCCTGGATAAAACTGGGGATTAAAGGACAGTTGTATGACAGTTGTAAAATGAGGAAAAGGCTGAGGTAGTTAACACCTTCTTTGCCTCAGTTTTTAATACTAGGACGGGTTGCCCTCAGCACAACTGGACTCTAGAGCTGATAGACAGAGATAGGAAGCCAAATAGCCCCCCTGAAATCCGAGAGGAAATGGTTAGAGATCTGATTAGCCACTTGGATCCTCACAAATCTATGGGACCAGATGGGATCCATCCCAGGGTGATGAGGGAACTGGTGAAAGAGTTGGCCAAGCCTCTCTCCATCATTTACTTGAGAGTCCTGGCTCACTGGGGAGGTCCCAGAGGACTGGAAGTTGGCAAATTTCACACCAATCGACAAAAAGGGTTGCAAGGAGGACCCAGGAAACTCCAGGCCTGTCAGCCTGACCTCAGTGTCTGGCAAAGTCATGGAGCAGATCATCCAAAGTGTGAGCACACAGCTTTCAAGACAAGACTGGATGTGGTACTTAGTGCCATGGTCTAGTAACGATGGTAGGGTTGGACTCGATGATATTTGAGGTCTCTTCCAACCTGGCTGATTCTATGATTCTGTGACTCTATGCTGATGTACAGTGAGAAAACTTGCCAGATCAGAGGCTTCCTGTTCCTCCATGTTGCCTGCAGTGGCACAGGATGGAGATGTCAGTATTTCCTTACCAAGACAAACATCTTCACATGTAGATGATCTCTGGTCCTGTCCATGGACACCAGACCAATGATCCTGACCAATTTTCATCCCTCTCTCTCTTTCTGGTGCTCCCTTCTGCTGTGGTAGCACTTTCTGCTGAATGTGGCAACATCTGTGAACTATAACTGCGGTCAGGATTGCATCCGGTTCAAAGAAAATTGAAAATCATATCCAGAAACTGCTTTCTGGGAAAGCATTATGGGTTATAAAGTAAATGATCAATTTTCATTACAATGATAGTTTTAATAAAATATCATTATGGTATCCTTATTTTCTAATGGTGCACATTTCATACACTTACACAAAAGATTATCTCTCCTTTCCCCACTCCTCTGTCTCAAAATGCAACTGCTGGCACAATGTGACTGACTGAAAGTCAAGTAGGGTATTGTGCTCTTTAATACCCACAGAACTCAAACTGACACTAGAAAATCCTTTGTACAGCATCCAACTGATGTGCCTTGGAGCTGATTTGGAAGGGACTCCTGTTAGATGGGAAAGAAGCCTGAGTCCAAAGTGCTTTGAAATCAAAGAGGGTCTTAGAGTGGCTTTAATAGATTTGAATCGAGCCTCTGCCCAAGCTGAGACTGCCAGAGGGAGAATGTCACCACTGCTGAGCCATGATGTAGGGTGTTGTGGAGGTGGTCACTCATCCCTTGAAATGGGACTGGGATGGTCATCTCATGTCATGCCTATTCTAGCTCAGGTAAGGCTTGGTGAGAGAAGAAAAAGATAGGGTTCTGGGAGAAATAGGGATAAATAGGCAACATACTCTTCCCTAATTCCCAGGTGGAAAAACAGGTCCAAGGTGAGGTGCCCATCTGACACAGCACTGGGGACCTCAGTAGTTCCTGAGGGGCTTCTGTGCTAGAGTCAGGTAAAGTCAAGGCCAAGCACTGAATGGGTCAAATCATGGCACAAATGTCGGAATAAGCCCAACACCTATGTACGTGGTTGTATTCAGGTATCAACTAACTTTAGAGGAACATCCACCTGAAAATATGATTTGTATATGTGATTAGTTATATTTCAGCTATGCCTTAACCTGTAAGCCTGCACTTAACCCAGTGGAAGAATGATGATCCCCTGCAATGAATGAGACCTGTGTGTCTGAGATGGGAGAGTTGTTCATAAAGGACTAGCTTCAGTGCTGAAATTTTCCTCCTCCTTACCTTGGTGTAATGTGTTCTCATACCTACAGTTTGTAACCAAGATGTGAACTGCTCCTGACTCTTTTTGCTGTTCTATGTCCATATGGTGATAGTTGGTATATCTTCCTCCTTGAGGGTATATGGGCAGGGTGAAACGTCCAGGTAATGTGACTGTGCTGACTTTGTACATAAACATGTCTTAATGCATGCACCATAATTATTCAAAATCCATCCCCTTAGAAATTTTCAATATTTTCAGGTTTTTTATGATTTTTCAGCTTGGATCCTGAATGTTTTCTCCCTTTCTTTAGACTGATTGAAAAAAAGCTTTTTTTTCCCCCTTCATCTTCCTTCTTTCCCTTTATTTCTTCGGCAGTAGAGATGAGGATGGCCCACATCCCTGTCATGTGCAGCCCCAGGCATTCTGTCTGGCCCCAGCAAGGAGCTGTTTTGAGGGCTGGGACTTGCTCTGAGCACCAGGCACATTCCATCAAGTCCTTCGTCTGCATTAAAAGCTGAAGTGGCTTTTACGGGAGGATTGAAACCAGATCCTGTTATTAAATTCACTAAATGGAAATGTAATGATTTATGAGGGAGGTAGTGAACCCTCAGAAAGAATTTGGTAATAATAACGCCGGGTGAACAGCAGTGTGCAACAGGCTTCAGAACTAAATGATCTGTTGAAAAAAAAACACCATGAAGAAAGCCAAAGCTAAACAAAGCTACTAGATGTGAACCAGATAAAAACTAATTATTTCTAATGAGATCAGCAAAGCAAACAAAAGACTGAAGTGGGACTCATCTGATGTAACCAATAAGAAGCACGGGCAATATCCTTTTACAGTCATGCTTGAGAAGTTCAAAGCCATGCAATGCATTTAACCACACACCAGTACTGCTGGCAGATGTGTAACTAAAGTCTAGGGATTTCTTTGGGAAAAAAAATAAATATTCATATGTCTCCATATCTTGTTATGTTTTTGGAGCATGTGGCAAAGTCCAAACTGCTGAAAGTTTTAGGTGAACAGTGTATTGAACACTGCAGTCTTAGTACCATTAAAAAGGTTGGCTTATTGATACAAACTTTAGCCAGTTTGAAAAGCAATGTTCTGACTAGAGTTTGTCCCGTAAGAAAAGGAGTGAGTGTGTCTGTTCATGGTTTTGTATGTACTTAAAGCTTGTACAAGAGTGATATCGCTTCACTTATTAAACAAAGAAATTAAAAACATTAAAGAAAAGAGAGAGAGGACATTGTGGCTTTCTACAATACTCTGCTGTGTCCCCATGCCAGAGCACAGCTTAATGAAATGAAAGACCCAGAGTTGCAACTGAGCTGCTTGTATGAACCTTTCCAGTCTCCATCCATCCCCTGATTTCCCTGGGACAACAGGTAGCTCATGGGGTTGCTTCAATCAGGTCCTCAGACAGGAAAGGAAACCCAGACCCTGAGAAAAGAAGGAATAAAAGAAAGCAATAGGTCTGAGACAGTAACCACATATTGCTCTCAGCTATAATAACACAAAGCAACATGTATAAAGATGTGGCTCTGGGCTCTGCCTGACTCAGGGAGAGTTGCTGTGATTAGCCAGACTCCTGGAAAATAATGATGGTCCACTGCAAATGGAAGGAAACTTTTATATGGGTTTCATTTCTTTTTTTGTTTTCTTTTCTTAAGGAAGGCAGGATACCTCCCCTTGCATTCCTTTGCCTCTGTGGCTTTTTCATCCCTGGACTTTTAGTACTGCAACTGCATCACTTCACACACACACATACACGTTTTTTCTTTTCCTGTGGGTTGATTTTATTTCTCCAGCCACTCCACACTGTGTCACAATGTGTATAAAAGGGATTATTTACTTTTGCAATGCTACCTGCCCCGAGAGCAGCGTGGCATCCTGCGGAACAGCTGTGGCCACTAATTCACTGCAACTGCACTCTGTCTTCTCAGCATCAGCTACATTTCTTTTCCATATGCTAACTCCCTTTCAGCTTAATTTTCCCATTACCCAGCAGTAACATTGAGTAACTGTGTTGGGCTGTATTCAAATGCAAATTAATATTCCCTTCTGCCCATTAACTCTGCTGTTTCTTGTCTAGCCAAAGCAACTGGAAACAAGCACGGAGCTTGGTTCAGTGGTCGGACAGAGGGGCCCTGTCTGGGCTGGGATTGCTGTTCATCTCCAAGAGCAGACACAAAACAGCAGGCTGCAGACAGGAGAGGTCCTTCATCAAGATGTTTCCTGTCAAATAACCCCTGAACTCCAACCATTCAGCGTACGCCGTAGCTCTCTTGAACTTCAGTGTTTGACATATATAATTCACACAATGCCT
Source organism: Acanthisitta chloris (assembly GCF_000695815.1). Taxonomy (NCBI): domain Eukaryota; kingdom Metazoa; phylum Chordata; class Aves; order Passeriformes; family Acanthisittidae; genus Acanthisitta; species Acanthisitta chloris. Next base: position 17,884 of record NW_008654195.1, on the reverse strand, counting down.
ATGCTGTGCTCTGGATTGGAAACATCCGGTGGATTGACATCCAGAAACCTTTAGATGAGGCAAGGGGGAAGGGAGATGAGGGGAAGAGAGATGTCACTGAGCAAGGCATATGACTCAAACCATAAAAATCGTTAATGAGCCAGGCGGTTAAGCTAAAGAATCCTTTAAAGAGAACAGCCCAGCAGAAAGCAAGTTCCTCAAACGAGGGGTATAGGCATCAATGCTGAGAGCATGAAGGGAGAGGAGGAGGGGAGACAAGCAGTTCTGTAGAAGAAAAAAAATGTTTTTTTACATTCTTGGGAAAAGTATGAAGGGAGAGGAGGAGGGGAGACAAGTAGTTCTGTAGAAGAAAAAAAATGGTTTTTTACATTCTTGGGAAAAGCTGAGGTCACCTTCTTTCACAGCTCTTTCTTTTTCATGATCACTGGGGACTAGAAATACCAGCACCATATCAGGAGGAAATTCACCTTCTTTCACAGCTCTTTCTTTTTGATGATCACTGGGGACGAGAAATACCAGTACCATATCAGGAGGAAAAAAAAGGTGTAATTCCTCTGTACCCCCACCCAGAAAATTAAACTCCACCCATGTGAGTAACTAACCCCCAAAATATCTTATGCATTTCTTCATGCTTATGCAACTCTGTGCTTCATTTGAGTTTCTTTTCCACTCTGATGCTTAATTTTCAGTCACCTACTGGTCTTACCTTTCCCTTTCCAGCAGAATCATGGGCAGTGAGTGCAAATAGTATTACTCTGTGCTAAGAAAATATCCTGGTTTTCAAAGAACATTTGTATAATTTTCTAGTTTTACTGCCTACTATTTGGAAAGACTTTTAGTTTATGTTGATTGCTTCCCTTTAAAAATCCCTAGAGTGAATGGGTTAGAAGAACAAGAAGAGCATCTATCACTTAGAGGCCTTCAATGCATGACGAGAAACAAAGTCAGGAGGCAAATCCATGATGCTCAAACCCATACTGAGACTAGTTCAAGTTCAGTTGCTGGAAAGCATAGTGGGGTGGACAGTTCATTGGTCAAAAAAGGATAGGCACCACTTTTCTGACCACAGTTCCAGCTGGCCAAGTTAGTAACAACAGTCATTCAGTCAAGAGGCATCAAAAGAGCATTCCCCATCTCAAAGGAATCCTTGCAACACTGATCAGGAATCTCAGATTTCTGCAAAACGCTTCCAAAAATAGATGTTAAAAATGGCTTTAATGCCAAAATCAAATGGGTAAAAGTATGTACCAAATGCATGAATAATGAATAAATAAGATATACTTGCAATCAATTCACAGAGATGAAGGGAGGAAAATAGGCCTGGAATAAATTACTTGCCATTAAAAAAAATCATTGCTCCTTGGGAAATCCACACCATTCAGTTCATGATAGGTAAAATGATTGTTGTTTAAATTTTCCATTCCCGAGTTGTTCAGAACATTACTTATGTTCATATAGAAGATCATTTCATGCGTAAGAAGCCTGTTCTCCCAGTGCAGAATAATGAACATGTCAGCCCAGATAACTGCTGAAATTCAGCCATCTGCAAGATGTTGCCATGGAAAGACCCTACTGCACAGGAGTTTTTTGGCTGTGGATATTGTTCTGGAGATTGTACTTTTTGTACAGGACCTTGTGTTTTTTGCTTCCCTTTGGAGAGAGTGAATTCCATGGCAGATCACTGGTGTTGTTTAACCTTAGGCACTCAAAAAGTAAAGGCAATGCTCCTTCAATACAAATACCAGGGAAGGAGGTTTTGTTACAACGTGATGAAAACACATTTTCTGGACAAAGATGTGAGAAGTTAATCCGACAGAGACTGAAAGAAATCAGACAAATGTTACACGAAACAGATCAACTTTCATCTCTGACCTACCCTAAAAGGACACGTACAAACTAAAGGCAGGCAAAACAACCCTTGTCCTGCTGGCCCTTCTTATCTTTTAAGAGAGGCAGCAACTGGGTTCCCAGCTTTGAAGTCAATCAAATGATGAGCCTGCTAAAACTGATTAGCACATGCCTGCATGCTGCGACATCGATGAAAAGAGAGCTGGGAACTCAGCCCTCTGAAGTGGAAACGGCTGGAAAACTCTGACACTGTGGGATCACCAAGGAACATGTAAATCCCCTCTGTCAGCTGCAGCAATGAGGGTGAAAAAAATGTAGAAATGGTCTTTCATACTGCTGCATGTGCATATTGCATGGCTCTTGCTTTTGCATTGCTCTTGCTTTTGTATCTGCAGCATTCCCCATCCTCCAGCTCTGAACTTTCAGTGCATCCTGAACCCCTGAAGTCCCTCTGGTCCAGAGACTCATTTTTGACAGAGCCTGGCATCAAATGTGTCAGATGACATGAAAAAAAGAAAACCCTCATAATGAGTGATAATGGAATAACAGGCCAGAGGGAAAATTTCTCCCTAATAGCCAGGGATTGGTTCAATAAAAGCAGAGCACAAAACAACAAAAACAGAGTGAAAATTGGCAGCAGGATTAGCCCTGGTATGACTGCAGAGTCCCAGCTACGGAGAGCCAGAGTGCAGCAGTGATACCAGGGTGCTAGTCTCCCACTGCAGGATACAAATAACTCCCATTGAAATCAATGACATTTATTCATGTCCTGTGGCACCTAAATGGAGCCTCCTGTCTACTTTTCTCAGTGGTGCTGCTGCAGCGAGATCAGTGAGGGTGAAGCATATGTGTGTGTGTGTAATTTGTGCTCTCTGTTCAAGAACACTTAACTGCCATGACAAACTGCAAAAACATTGTCAGCATATAAAAGAGTTTGCAGGTCCCTATGAGAGGAAGAGCCAGAGCCACAAGTCTTTGTGCAGGAGTTGGGATTGTCTGCTTGACTCCATTCCCATTTTTCTGCTGCTGGCAGGTCAGTTCATTCAATGAAGCACTCTCAACTGCTCTTCCTTGGTCTCCCTTGCATTTTTGAGTAGAAAAAACCTATTCATTCCATTTTCCTCTCTTGCCCTGCATACCCGGGTGTCAGCACCACGTTAGGATGTAGGGAATGTCAGTCAGGCAACCGGAATGAGGCTGAGGAAACCTCATGTTGCCTCTAAAAAGGTTGAGAGCTTCACTCTAGGGCTAAAGAACAGCTCTCCATGGGTTTGCTCCCACGTGGGAGGTGCATTTTCTTTGCTTAACCTGTGGAAATGAGATTTAGGGGCACATGTTGGAGGGTAGTCAAAGCCCTCTTGGCAATGGGGGAAATGGTGAGAGAAAAAGGGGCTTGAATCCAGAGTAGCACATGTACTGGGGATATTCTGTGGTAGAGGTGCAACAGGGTAAGTTATTGTTCAAGCAGTTCTTGGGAAAGTCTGCAGTCTGGTTTTGAACAGTTCACAGGGCTCAGTTTAAAATCAGATAAAGATTTGACTGAAAACTTAAAACCAGGGAGGATAAAATGTGTTATGGAAAACCCCTCGAGTTCTTTGCCGTAGCAGAAAAAATGTATGAAAATATTCTGTCTATGCCACAAAAATATTGCTTGTGGTTTTTTTTTGTTCTGGTCAGTGAAGCATATGTTCCACTGAAGATACAGTTTATATCAGTTACAAGTTAATTTGTCAATACTAGAAAGGCTTAGGCTGAACAAGATCAAGGCTCTCATTCCAGAAGAACTGTACCCATACATGGATATAGCTAACCTGGTTGAAATAAATATTTAAAGGAAGAGAGCTGCTACATCGGAACCAGACTCACTCCTAAGTAGATATGCTGTAAGATATTGAAAGTGGAATTTCTCTTCTTGTGCTGGATCAGAAAGGCTTTTATTTTTTTGTCTCTTTCCTTTTTCCTCTTCTCTGAAAATCCCATTAATTCACCAGGCAGGAGCTAAGGGGATTAGATGATGGGAAGGAAGGAAGGGAAGGAGTTGCTGAAGGGTCTTGGCAAAACTCGAGAGCCTTCTCCCCACACTATTTCCCGTTTCTCATCTGCCTTGCTCTTCCCTCATACTGAATTGCATCAGAAATAATAAAAATCTTGAATTCAAGTACACACAGTTGCAGACACTTCCTGCAAATCCCTGTATGGCCACATCTGTTGCAGAATTCATAGCAGTGGTTTGAATCCTTTTAGTCGACATCACCTGGAGACTTTCAGGGTGTTTCAAGTAGAGCAAAAAATCCCTGTGTAGAAACCCTTACATTTCTGTAGCACTTTTTTATTAATTTAACTTTACTGCACTGGAAAAAAGTAAAATAAACCCCCCAATGCTCTGAAAAATAAATGAGGGCTTAGACACTCTGAACCTGTAATAGTTTAGCTGGAAGTGTGAATTTAAACTAATAGAAATGTGTGTGTAAATATTATTAGTCATCTAGAACACTGATTGATGGAAGGCATTTTATTGGAAAAACCCTGCTTCTCTCACATGTACTGTGATTCTGAACTGAATCAAATCTTTCATAATCTAGAAAACATTAAACTGCATAAAAATTATCTCTGTTCAGTCAAGAGAGTTTCAGCTGAGGGAGTTTCCTATGAATAATTTCCTTTGGAGTTTTGTCCTTTATCTTGGGGCAATTCTGTTATTGTAGCCCTAGATTAACAATTTACTTCTTGTAATTTAGCTTAAAATGAAAGAACAGTGTCCCCATGGCTATTTGCTTGGGTTTAACTGCTGCCCAGTTGCTTGGGTTTAACTGCTTGGGTATCTGGGTACCACATGGGGCTTTATCCACTTTAAATTGGAAGATCTGTCTGCAGTGATGTGAGCACAGTAGACAGGAGCAGATACCTCTGTGATCTAAAAGGAGGTCAGTGTAGCTATAAGTCTGTCAGAAGTGTTTGCAAGACCAGATGTGGACATCCTCATCCTCCACTGAATCTGCACTTAACCAAGGAGGAATACTAAAAGTCTCAGTGTGGCTTGGGCACCTGGAGGCACCTGGAGTGTCAGTGACTGCTGCAATCTGGTCTAGCCAGATGTGTCCTAGTCTGGCTGTGCATCCCTCCTGCAGTCACATCTCCTGGTAGGTAGAGATGATCTTTGCATTGGACAAGAAATTGTTCTAGTGATTTTACATGAGCAGCACTTAGATAATCCACTTTAACTACAACAAATTTGAAAGAAAATTATTAAATATAAATGAGGATAAGGACCAGGCTTCTACCAATAAGAAATCCCAGCAGGTCTACTCTAAATTTCATTAAGTAAATCATGACTCCAAGGACAAATCTACTGAGTAATCTAGGGGATGACTGGATCTGAAATCTGACAGATGCACAATCTGTCTTACTTTAACAAACTAAAAAATTCACAGTTTGATATATGAGGTAAATTTTCAAACATCTACTCACTCCATAAATGGGAAGAATTAATCGTTTGGGTTTTTTTCCTTGTAGAACATTGCAAGTTTACCGAAGAATTTCTGATAGTTTAGTTTGCAGGGAGGAACTGTTGCTTTTTCTTCAAAATACTTGTATAGGTATTTCCAGAAGAAAGAAGAGTGTTTGATGAGCCTGAAGTGTAGTAAGGACAAAAGATACACTAGGATGATATATCTTACAGGTCTCTCCCTACATTCATGTTCAAGCAATCCATCGCTAGACTGAAGGGAGGGACAAGTGGTCAGCTGGTGGCTCTAAATCTGTCCAGTTCTGTATTTCACTCGAGTCAGATGCATTTGTAGAAAGTCCAGGAGCAAACTCTGCATTGTCTTAAATAGAAGTTGTGTTGTTCATGGGTGCCTTATCAATCATACAGTCTTAAAGCAAAGACATCCAAGCTATAGGTGGAAACAAAGAAAAAAACCCTGGCACTACTGGGACTGGTGTTTATGCAGACAAGCATGTGAAATATTGGGAATTTTTGTTCTGAAGAGCACAGAGTACCAAAAGAGTCAAACTCATTTTATTTCTACCTTTAGAGGTCAGTTCCTGATCCTTGTCTAAATGCTCCCTGGCAATTTTGGTCTCCAAAGATAAATGTTCAGGATCTTGACAAGATCTGGAGCTTTATCTCACCTATCTTCAGCCACCTGTAATGTGGGCATTTTCTGTAAACCAATCACCTAATTTTCTTCTGTAATTAGCAAGAGGGGCAGTTCATCAAAGTTGCCACCTATGGCTCCTTTGCTCTGTGTTGATGGTGGAGGAAACCCATGTTATGAATATAAATAACCTGCTCAACTTTTAGATGCCCAAAGCCATCAGTATGTGCTTTGCTGGGTTTCAGGTACCCCAAACCTACTTCTCTGACCCCTTGGGAGTCTTTGAGTAACTAGCATCTGGCTCACTGCAGCTGCAGCAGCTGGAAAGAGGGACTGTAATTAGGGCACTGCCACTCTGACTGAACGTGCAGGAAGCAGGCAGAGGATGAAGTGCCTCAACACACTTCGGTCCTACTTAACTCTCATCTGAGACACTGAATCTTCCCTACATTAGTTTTCAATGAAAACTAAGCAGTTTGCATCAGCAAAGGCTCCAAAACATCACCATCAGCAAAGCAAATCTGAATTGTCTTAAAGCTGCTGCAAATAGCAGTGTTAATACAGCTAGTGAACTTTACCATGATCTAAGAACACACTCAGTGCCATCAGCAGGCTCTGCTGGATGTTAGGGTTCCACTGGTATATGACCAAAGGGACAGGTAGTACTGGATGTGTATGACAAGGAGGGGAAGGCTCTGTGTTGCTGTGTGATCAGACCAACAGTTGTGTCTTCTGGATGTCCCAAACACAAAGCTTATAACTGGTAACCTTAGTATTTTCGAGGGAAGTACAGTCCAGGAAATGCAGGTAATGGTTAATCAGGTGGTCATTACAAGACTCTATAAACACTTTTAGGGAGATTAAGATGTCTTGAAACAGCAAGGTTGGGAAGGCTCTGTGTTGCTGTGTGATCAGACCAACAGTTGTGTCTTCTGGATGTCCCAAACACAAAGCTTATAACTGGTAACCTTAGTATTTTCGAGGGAAGTACAGTCCAGGAAATGCAGGTAATGGTTAATCAGGTGGTCATTACAAGACTCTATAAACACTTTTAGGGAGATTAAGATGTCTTGAAACAGCAAGGTTCTCCTTTTCGGTCATTACAAGACTCTATAAACACTTTAAGGGAGATTAAGATGTTTTGAAACAGCAAGGTCCTCCTGTCCATTTCAGGCTCTATCACTAAATTCAACAGAATCAGGGAATGTTCTTGAACACTGTATGGATTCGTCTATGTTGTTAAATTGTCAGATTGATGTCAGGCATGATTTTGGCCAAGGAGCCTGGTACTCTAGTGAATAACTTCATGTACAGTTTGAAAGTTAGCACTAAGACTACTAGGACTATCCCCAGTAGGCAGTTTGCATGTGGTCATGCTGTTTCAAGCCTAGGAGTGTTCTGTGGCACGGGCATGGGTTGTTTTGTGTCTGCTGGTCTCCTCTCCAGGAACTTTCTCCAGTCATGTTTCACTGCCATAGATACAACTTTGAGACTCTCCAGGCAATCCAACAGAGTGCTACTGAATGAGCAGGAAGCAGGAAGAGGATGAAGTGCTTCAGTGCACTTCTGTCCTACTCAACTCTCATCTGAGACACTGAATCTTCCCTACCTCCTTTTCCACTGAAAACTAAGCAGTTTTCAAAAGGAGCTTTCTGCTGAATTGTCCACATCACGGTGAGATTCCAAGTCAAGATGTCAGTGAGGATCCTTTCTGGAAAATATGATGTCACATGTACCACTCACTTTCTTTTGTTCTGCAAGATATCTCCATCTGTTTATTCTCCTACAAGGTTCTGAGATGTTCAAGGGACAGAACAAATACATGATGCTACCTCTGGCAGCTTGTGTTTGTATGTCCAGTTAGAAGCTTACACAATTTCCATCATATGCATGGCACCATTCAAGCATTTAATGTTTATATTCTGCCTCCTAGACCTGTCAAAATACATCCCCTGTACCAGAACTCACAAGGAGAAGGTGCTGTAATGAAACTGCCTCTTTTAAGTTCTCTAGAACCTTCAATAGGGAAATATAGGTCAAGGGATGTTCCAGTTCCTGACTCTGTTGTCTTCACATGGCAGAAAAGAGTTGGGACAGGTGAAGAGAAGAGAAATGCTGTACACCACTACTTATCTCAGAAGACCTTATTGCTGTGCCCTTATTTGCTGGAAGAGTTTGATTTCTGCACTCTTGCCTTTACCACCTCGCAAAATTTAGTCTGTGATGCAGCCAGATTCAAGACCCATCCTGTATCCCATCCTCAGTCACTTTATTCAGTACAAATGGTGGTTTTCCACCACATTTACTAGTTTTTCATGTTCCCACCCCTGAACTTTCCCTCATGCTCCAATTCCACATGCACTTGTTGCTTCCTTGTCCTGTCATTAGTCCTTCATAATCCTTATACACACACTCCTACCCACTTACTTCTTCCACCTGAGCCAAAGCCAAGACCTGACTAGTCAGTTCCCACTGTGCCCTGCCCTTCTCAAAGAAATATGAAGGCCTGGTTAAAGTGCCTTCATTCTCTATCCATTTGTTTTGCATATTGAACCACACAATTTGGTTTTCAGATTGCTGACAACCAGTGACTGCATTTACAACATTTTGCTTCTCAGAGTGTAACAAATTTCATGGATGAAAACCCTGCATGTCCAATTTGAATAGGTGAGCAATTCAGATGCAGTCGTCCTGTGTCTTTATGAACTCCATGAAGTGCTGGACGACCAGTCACTCTAATCACTACATGGGTTTGGGAACATTTGCTTTCTGTGGAGTGATTATGCCTGAAACAGATTGTGCCCAAAGAAAAATGATCTGCATGAAAATGTGCTTAATTATAAACTGCCACAGCAGAAACAGAACCTGACAGCCCAGCTGCCCCATAGGACTTCTGCATACATCACTGAGCAGAAGAAATGGTGCTAAGGACTAAGCTCTGCATACATCACTGAGCAGAAGAAATTGTGCTAAGGACCAAGTTCATAAAATTCACTGACAGGTACCTAAACAAACTTTGATTTTCAGAAACAGTTCATCCCCAAGTAACTTTCATAGGAGCAAGGGGAAGTACTGGATATGCAGGGTACTGGAGAGAAGAATTTAGTGGAATCAACATTTTCAACCATTTACAACCATTCAGAATAAGAGGGCTGATATGCACAGAGGTATATATGTGTGTGTTGAATGTTTCTCTTGTAGAGAATGGGATTTTACTAAACAATGCCATACATCTCCAACCATGTGTTAGGTGTTCACACCTTTCTCTTATTAATTCCTTTATGCAGGGTTTGGAGCAGCTGGGTATTCAGTTCCTTGTCCCTTCCTTGAGGAATAAGATGCCAGGAACCATGAATGCCCAGCCACCACATCATGAACAGCTAGTGGCACATGGTCTCCACTCCAGGATCTTTCTCCAGTCATGTTACACTGCCATAGATACAACTTGAGTGCTACAGACATTAAAATCACTTCATAGCTGCCCTTCTCTCCAGAAACAAGGAGGCTATGCCTCACTGCCAAGGAAGTTGGGGTACTTCAGTGTTAGCCTGAGAAGGAGGAATATCTCATCTTGAGGTCTAAAGGCACTTTTCTGACTAACCAGGGACTTTTTATATGAGTGAGGCTGAATTTTAAGGTGCTTTACAGAAAATAAATATATGAAAGTGTCATGCTGCAGAGCTGAACAGACCTGAGTCCGACAGGAAAGACTCCACAACCTGATGGGAAAACACAGCAGTTAGGTAGCTAAATGTGCAAGTTATGAGCTCAAGGCAGTGGATGAAGCAAAACCTGGCAAGTTATGAGCTCAAGGCAGTGGATGGAGCAAAACTTAGAGTGGTAGTGAACAGAAAGCATGTTGTGAAATGCAATGCAAAGTCTTGATGTAGAAAGACCTAGAAAAAGCATGAATGCCCATGAATGAACTTGACACATGTGGAGTGGGACAGGGGAAACACATATCTGGAAAGAAAACAGAGCCAACATGTTGTCATGCAACAGAATGAAGTTAGTAACAAGGTTATATCAAGTTCATAATCAAGATACTGAGAATAGAAAGTGGGGGAACTGGTTTGAAAACCAACTCATTTTAAAGTATGTGACTTCAAACCATTAAAAAAGGGTGGAGATTAAAGCCACATCTGTAGATTCAGGAACATGCTAGTTATTCTCTTGCCCTGATGGCAGTGGATCTTTTAAAGCACACTCGAGCTAAAATTGTTCAAAGTAGTGGCTTAATCATTCTCATGTGGCTTACAGGGAGGAGCATATCTTTCAGGAATGAATTCTTTGGAGGTTTACTGAGGAATAACTTTCTCTGTACATGGCAGTTGCAGGTTCTCTGTAGAAATAATATGTCTGTTTTGTATTGCAGACATCTCATGATGTTATCAAGGACTGAAAACATGAAATGGCTCTTAGTCTTTGACTTGAAGATTTCATTCTGCTCTGTGCAAACCCACATTTCTCCTGTATATAGTCTTGACCCAGGCAAATGAGGAAAGATAACAACAGAAACTGTTTTAAAAGGAGTTTTAAAGTAATTATCATGCTGGTTCTCAACCTGCTTCAGACGAAAATCCTTTTCTATCTATTTCAGAGAAAAGCAAGAGCTGTAAGTAGGGAGCTAGCAAAGGAGGGAGAAAAAGTAAAGGAATTGGAATCATGTCACAGATCTTTCAACTCTGTTTATGTTGGAGAGGTGGAAGAGATATCATGGTGTAGAATAAAGATGGGAGTTCGCTGATAAAATGTCCAACTAAAAAAGAGAACACTAGTGCGAAGGGGATACAAAGGAAATAAAATATTTCATTTCCAACCTGAGATATTTGAATTGTGTCTTGCTTCAGACACAAGGTGGATGAATACACTTTAGAAGAAGGCAAAACCATGTCCTAACCTCTCAGTCGTGCAAGGTGTGCACACCAGACCATACCTAAACTGTTTCCTGCTCTGCGGCACCACCTCCTGGCAAAAGCAACCACACAAATCCAAAAAGAAGATGGAAAGCAAAATTTTCATGAAGATGTTTCATTTGATCTAAGTTATTGTTACAACTGCTTGTATGAAGGAAACACAGTATGATACTGTGTTTTGATCAGAGGTCTACATACATATAATTGAAAATAGCTGCATTATTGACTTTAAAGAATTAAATCCCAAGTACAAATAATGATGCATTAACACACCTATACAACCTGCAGTATCAGTAATCAAGTGATCTTCGGTAGCATCTACATTCCATGCCCATCCACCCAAGGTTTCCTGTGTCTTTCAAGCTTACTGTATAAACATAGAAAAAGCAAGAAACTGCCCAAAGTCAAAAAGTTGCAAAGTTCTCTTTTGTGTCCAACAGGAGGTCTTGAAATGAGATTTCATCTGCAGACTGTACTGCCACTTCTGAAGCCAGCAGAAAGCCATGCTGTCTCACTGCAGGAAATGTTTCAGTTTTATGATATCTGAATCACCACTGGATGTTCCAGGTGAACTGCACTAACAAATATGGTTCACTACAAGCTATTAGGCAGGAGAAGGCTATTCATAATGAAAACCTGGAGGCATTTTTCAGAGATAGTCCTTGGTCTGTGCCCAGCATTGTCACTTCTGCCCAGAGGGTAGCTTTGCCTTCCTTCCATGTTTCAGTAAGGGATGGTGTGTGAAGTTGTGTCCAGGAAGGTGAGCATGTGGCTACAAGTAAAAAGTAGTTACTATTTTTGCCCACTGTTGCTTTTTAATGTCTTCACCTTTAGTCTGTAAATTGATGGAAAATCAGCATTAGTGCTTTCAGCAGACTGCAATGTCTATTTTCTACGCATAGACTGATCAGCTCCAGTCTTGCCTTCATTTCCATATTAAAAAATGTGTCACGGTAGACAAGCTAATGGGTTTGGGTGGAAAAGCCACCTGAATATATTGGGTAACACTTATTAAAGATTTGGAAGATAGTTGGCAAAAAAAAAAAACTCTTCAGAAAAGTAGAAAGAATTCATTTAGGAAAAAATGAGACAATAAACTCAGCAAATGTGTGGAAGCCAGAATTATATTCTGTTTAAATAAGACATTCCTGCATTTAGGAGGATTAATCAAACTTGTAAGTGTAAATATAATTTTCAACTGATCTTTTAAGAAGGTATCTTTTAAAAAATTGCCTAAAAGAACACAAGATAAGAGGGGAAAAAGGTTGCTGATCCTGTCACTTTCAAGCTACAGTTATGGATCTAGAACGTCAAAATAGAGACTTGCAAACTGTTTCTTTACATGTCTATACCATATACTCAAGAAAATGAAACATATTTGCCAACACAGTGGATGACAAGGTGCTGTAAGGAAAATATGGGAAGATTGCCTTTCTTGAAATTGTTTTTACCTTGTGTTTGCCACAGTAAAATTAGGTTCAATTCTTCATCTTGCCCCTCCTATGACTGTTTTTTCGTAAAATGTCAAAACCCTCTCTACCTGAACTGTAAGAGGAAAATAATGGTTCTTCCTACTGATGTGCTGCAAAACAATGTTGGGATTGTCTTCTGTACATAGCTGTCAGGGCTGTTTGCTGGATATGTATCTGAATGCCATGACTGAGTGAACTTTGCTTGTTGCAGTTTCAGTGCTCTAGTCTAACAACAGTACTCTTTTCCAGCAAAGTGGGATTTTGTAAATAAGGAATAATAAAATTGCACCTTAGAGTATTGTAGAGGCAGCATATACAACACAACTCTTGTTGCAATTATCAGAATCCAATTACCCCAGGGGAGGGATGTGGAGTTGAACTAACCTGCTGATTTCAGAACATCTCAGAAATTTACTTTTCAAGACACTAAGGAGTCTGAAATTCACGTGCTATCTTGGATCAAGGTTTCTGTATTGCTAATGAGACCAATTTTATGACGATGTGCTTCTTGCAGGACCTCAGATAAATGTGGCAATGAACAAAGCAGATTTTGGAGCACTAAAATGTCAGGCAGCTTGTTCAGCAGATTTTATATCTTCAGTCCTAGTAATGGGAAAGGTGCCATTGTCTTTGAGAGGATAAAAATAGGTGCTAACTCTATATATCCACTGAAAAATCCTACAATAGCACATGCCAATACTCTTTGAAGCAGAGTAGCAACAGCAATAAGCAGAAAAAAGAGAGGATAGGATCAAGATATGCTTTTGATAAAAGTGTTTAGTAAGACATACCACCAATGCCAGGAATGTGGAGTTCTAGGAGTCTGGGACTTTTTGCATCTATGGTAGGAAGGAACAGAACCACTGTGGGTCCCAGGGAAAGCAGCAGTCAGGCAGCACCACTGGGTCTCAAAAACATTTAAGAATTCACTAACTCTGTTTTCTTTCCCTTCTGTAGTACAATCCCAACCTTTTTCTCAAAGGTGACTCAGTTTTTAAGCACACTTCCTTTGTTTTCAGGTTAAAGGAAAATTTCTTGTGCATTGTTTAGCATTTCCTTCCTAACACCTTCTTCTCCCTTATGGACCTTCTTTACTTCATTTATTCCCCCCAAAAAAGAAATCATGTTATGCAGGTGTAAGAGGATTTCTTAATTCAAGCAGTGTTTTCACATCTCATTCACTGATGTAGTGCTTTCACATTTAAGCACTTTGCCCAGGACATTTGCAAAGATACTGGAAAAGTTTAATTCTTCCTCACTTGGAATTGCATTATGCATAACTTCATCAACTTGAAAATAAGATTTCTATCCCACATGTCACTGGAGACACTTCTCTCCATCAGAAGCACAAGGTCTCTGCATATTTGTTGTGCTAATGCAAAGGAGTCTGTAGTACACAGTGACTAGTTAGGGTTGTGAGCTGGCACAGTATTCTAGCTATAGGACCTCTCTAAGTTATTAGCTGCACACTGGCATCACTGACAAGTTAAAGATCTTGCAAACTTTGTTCGATCTCTGCCTAGTCCTCTCATTGTTCATGTGCAGAACACCTTTAGCTACAGAGATTTGCAGTTATACACATCCCAGAGGCATTTCCGCTCCCAGCCAGAATAGTGGCATTTGAACAAGAGGCTTGATCAACCTCCTCACCTCCAGAGACCAAGACTCAGGCAGGCTTAAACACTACAGGCCATTCCACAGAAGCTTATTGGTTCTTGTGTATGGTTGATCCCACTTTGCTACTTGAAGTATGGATGGGGAGACAGATAAGGAGAAAAAGTTTGGGTAGGGAGAAGAGATAAGAATCAATAGGGGACTAGGGAGGAACAAAGGTCACACCCAGGTCTGGCCAGAAACACGAGTTCATCCAGTAAGCTCTAAAATGGGATAATGTCTAGAACTTAACAAGGGTTCCTTGCAGACCTTGAATAGCATTGTAGGCATTATTGCAGAGCTGTCTGTACATCACTGCTATTTGCTGCAGCTTGTGGTACTCACACAAGATGACACTTCATATTAGATAGCCTCAACCACCTACCTAGTGTTTGCAGAGGCATTAAGTGATGACCTTAGCAAGTGCTTACTGTTTAGCAATTGTTTTGTCCTTAGTCTTTTGAAACCAAACCAACCAGTTTCAAATAGCTTACGTTAGAAGTTGTAGTTCAACAGTCTCCACCTCTGTGTTAATATTTTTCTAGAAGACAACTTTCCTAACAGCCTCTTTCTCTCTAGATGTCTTTATTCAGTTGTCTTGCTCCATGGTAATTAGTGCATGCCTTTAAACCCCATTCCACTGTTAATAAGTGAAGTCAGCAACTCTGCACACTCTGGTATAAGCACTATCTTCTGTCTGCCTATAAGGTCAGTCTGGCACAGTCAAACTAAAAAGCTATGTCCGAAAAGCATTTTCATATAGTTCTCATGTCTTGCTCTTCTTTGGGAGGTACCATTGTCTCAATTGTTCCTTTAGCCATGGAGGACCAGATACAACTCAAAAATTTACAGTGTTGGGCTCAGCTTTGGGCTGCAGTAATCTTGTTCATCCTAGTAATGGAGGAGTTCAGCCCATTAAGATGAATTACATTTAAAGCCATTGCTTTCCATAAATTAGAGGTAGAATCATAGAATCAACTGGGTTGGAAGAGACCTCAAAGATCACTGAGTAAAACTCTACTGTCATTACTAGAGCATGGCATAAGTGCCATGGTCTAGAGGCACAATGGCATAGAAGACCTACAAGAAACTTGGTCTCTCACACAGACAGAAAGGTGATGGGTAACTATTGGCCAGTGTCTTACTGGGTGTTTTGCATACCAGAATAAACAAATTCTCACTGACTGCTGTCCCATTTTTCCAGTTCCAAGCCCAAAGCCTTTTCATAGCAGCGACATTATTTGCTTTCTTAAAATAATACAGAGGGCAAAGATGATGAAATGGGATGAGTGCAGCTTATTGTGCTTAGTTACCACAGAAACTTAGCAGTGAATTTTCTTTATGCACTTCTGCCTTCAAGTCTCCTGTGTACATCTATAAATTTCAGCATGATTGAAAACACACCAAATAAACACCCAAACACATTAACTGACTTCATTTCCTTTGAAGAAACCCACGCAGGCATAGGAAGAAAAAGGAACATTAGCAAGAGGTTCTGTAGGAAGACAGATGCAGATGCAACTGAAAGCTCCTAACATGTCCAAAACCACTTTCCTCTTTGGCTTGACTGTAGAAGAAATTAGGTACCAGCACAAAAGTTGTGCAGTTTCACAGCATGGGACCCCAAGAAGCATTTTCTAAGAAGATTCTCAAACTTAAAATACATTAATCTGTCCACATGCTGGACAACTGGCATCATAGGTACTCTGGAATGAGTTAACTGAGATCAATTCTGCACTGAGACAGCAGATCAGTTAGACAAGGCATGAAGCAGACCTTGTGAACAGAATCCCTTTCTGGCTCTGAGTGATTTAAGATAGAACACATGGTTGGTGAAAGTAAGAAAATATCTAGAGTGGAAAGAATGGAGTAACAAAATGCCTTCTGAAACATGAAACTCTCTGAAAATGTAGAGAACAACCAGAGAAAATGAGTGCAGGTAGTCATTTTGTCTGCCTGAGCAGTATGGTCCGCTCAAATGGGACATGATCTGAATGTGACCCAGCTGTCAGGTGCTCTTGACCACAAAACTGTTTGGTAACTTTGGAGGAAAAATAAGAAAAATTAACAGTGACATTATCTCTCCATGTCCTGAAGGTAGAAATAGGCACTCTAGACACTTGAAACAATAACTTTGCTTATGGGTCAGAATAAATTTGGAAAGGCAAGCATAAGAAGACTCAGCCTATCCCTCAAGTCGTCAATGGACAGGAAGAAGCACATGTATAAATAGAAGTGCAGTATTTAAAGTATAATATTTAAATAGTTACTATTTTTCCCTGTTATTCTGCATTCACATTTCTTTATTCAGGGTCACATGAGTTCGACTTCTGTAGGAGGTCCATCTGTTGACATAAAGCATATGCTATTCCCAGGATTCCCTAGATACCCTCTGACTAGCCCAGATGACTAAACACTGTTCTTCTCAGTGTTGTTCACAGGAATTGCTCAACACAACTACTATTTTCCTCCAGCCTAAGCTGTTTCAGCTCTGCTCAACACCCTTAGCTTTCCTGTTCTCTTTCTCACTTCTGCATGCCACTTTAAACAATCTACATGTGTTTGAGCCTTGCTTGCCACTTCAAATCTGACTCCATTGCTTGACACCTTAAAATGGTCTCTACACAACATCTCAGCTTTTCTCATCACTTAGATGTTACCTTTGATCCCTCTTAGCTCTACTTGTCACCTGCTTTTCTCTTCAAAGCTGCCTCTTTATATTATTGTTTGAAGGAGGATTTGTGGTGCATAGGATATCAGCAGAGTCTCCATAAAGTGGCATAGTCATGACAGATTCTTTTGTTTCCTTTGTCATATTGAGTTCCAGTTTTCTTACTGTTAGTGCTACTGTTGCTGAGGTCAGGTTCATCTCTCCCTAGGTACTTCAGATATGGTCCTATCATCCATTCAGTATGGCATCAAAAGCTGACACATATTTGGCACAAACATAATCTATTTGATAGAGTCTCCATAAAGTGGCATAGTCATGACAGATTCTTTTGTTTCCTTTGTCATATTGAGTTCCAGTTTTCTTACTGTTAGTGCTACTGTTGCTGAGGTCAGGTTCATCTCTCCCTAGGTACTTCAGATATGGTCCTATCATCCATTCAGTATGGCATCAAAAGCTGACACATATTTGGCACAAACATAATCTATTTGATTAGTTCTTGCTTGATCCAGGGATAAAGAGGCCAGAAGTATACTGGGATTGTCTTTCTTTGTCCTCATATGCATGAACCTTTTGTGATTTCCTTCAGAGTTTACAAAATTAGACTTATTTCTCAGAGTAGATGATTGGAGCAGATTGATGATCTTGATAGTTTTTATTTAACTTGAACACAATCCATCATGAGACTGTACAGAAGGAGTGTGGGGAGTGAGGCGTTTCACATCAGAAAGAAAGTGACAGTTATTAATTCTAAGTTAAATACACAGCCTAAAGTGAGGTCAAGCATGAGTAATTCTAGCAATACTAACAGGACAAACAAAAGCTCTGGCAAATAAATGGGTTAAGCTTAGGTTATACATTAGTAAACTCATTTCCCATTTAGGGAATTTGTATAGAAATCACACAGGCAAGAAACATACAAAGTTCTTTCTTACCTCCTTTGGAAGGTCAAGGGACCAATGGGTCTGCAGAAGCATCCTTGGGGTAAACAAGATGTTGACAGAGTATGGAGCTCAACTGAAAGACCTCAGTCATCCCACCTGTTAAATTCATTATCACAGTTCTTGTCCTAAACAGAGGCTGACAGAGGAGTCCAACTGGTTTATTGCTGTGGGGCTTACTACAGTTGGAAAAAATAAAATCAAAAAAGCTGGTGAACTCATCAGTCATTTGAAAGTCTTTCTGAACTTACAAGTGTGAAATATCCCATCAGTACTGACCCCAAAG
>NW_008654194.1:395-637 GCF_000695815.1 Acanthisitta chloris | reverse complement strand
TAGCTGTCAATCACTACACACTGAGAGGGGATTGGTTAGCACTTCCTTCCGCGTGGGGGGGCGGAAGGGTCGGAGCCGTAAAACGCGCCGCGATTTGATTGGTGGAGAGTGGATAAGTCCCGCCCACTGTGCGCGACGAGCGATGTGATTGGTCGTTGGGTGAGTCAATAGGCTAAAAGTTCTAAATGACTCCGAAATGATCTCAAAACTTTCTAAAATGTCTCCTGAACCCCCAAATTTCT
>NW_008654194.1:0-334 GCF_000695815.1 Acanthisitta chloris | reverse complement strand
TCCCAAAATGTGTCCTGAACCCTTGAAACCCCCAAACTCCCCATATTATCCGCAAAATATGTGTCCTGAGACCTCTAAACCTCCAAAATATATCGTGACCCCAAAACTCCCCAAAATTAACTTTTTTCCTCTACGCATGCGCATTCCTCCATCTCCCGCATTGCGCACGCGCGGCCCCTCCCACCCTTTTTTCCCGCCTCGCGCACGCGCACTGCCCCTTCCTCTTCCCCATCTCCCTCGCCAAGATGGCGCCGCCCATGTCTCCCTTCCCTACTTCCTCCTCCTCCTTCTCCCTCCTCTTCCTCCTCCTGAGACCTCCGAACCTGAACCTCGC
>NW_008654193.1:30991-37857 GCF_000695815.1 Acanthisitta chloris | reverse complement strand
CAAAGGACTCATGCAGTAGTTTTTATAGTCCACCTGTGTGTTGGTGTGGTGAAGTCTACTTTGGAAGCAGTACAGAAAATTATTGATCAGGATCTAGGATATTAGGAAGTTCAATGATTAAAAGCTCTGGAGCTTTGAATTTTTTGGTGTTGTTATCTTCAATAATATATTAACAGAATAATGTGTAAGAAAGGGTGCTTCATCTACATGGATTTTAGCCTAACAGTGCTCAGGGCCCAGTGTTAGGGATCTGTTCTCCTTAGTATTCTTTATGGATGTTATAAATACCAGTGTGAGAATTCCAGTCCATAAAATCTTCAAAAAAAGGCAACAGTGATGAATAGTGAGTAATGAGCACAGCTGGAAAAGGACTGTTTGAAATCAGGAGCACAGTGATGTTTGATTGTGATTTTAGGGAATGTAATCTACTATTTGTGAGCTTGAGTTTTATAGCTCTACTGATTTATCTTTAACTACTGTGCTAGTAGTAGAGTTGAAAATATATCTGTAGTGATATGTTCTTAATGAAAGCATAAATATCGGAGTGAATATAGCTGGCATGTTCCAGGCAGCAGGAGTTTCTGCACAGCCCAGAGAAAGGTGGCAGTGGCTAGAGCAAAACAAATTAATGATCAGGGATATTTTTGATCTGAACGTCTTAAAGTGCCTAATCTGGTGACAGAAGTGATTTTGGGAAATGTAATTGTTATTTCGCCGGTCTCTTTATTTTAGGGAATGAAGCAAGGGGGAAAAAACACAGAAATAGTCTAAATAGCTTGTGGTTTATTTTTTGTTGTCAAAATAATGCTTGAGTTTCTTTTAGCTGAACCAGCTTTTTTGAAGATTTTCTTTAACAAAGTGAATTGTTATTAAGTGATCGATGTAGTATTTATTTAAATCTAATGATACAAATTTTAGTTTCACTTATCATTGTAAGGGGTTTTCCTTTGTTTCAGGTAAATCAGACTTCTTCTCATTACAAAACTACCCACCTGCTCACTGAACCCCAAACATTATGTGGTAAATTTATCACATCAATACTGCAGAACTGTTCAGGATTAACAATTAACTGTGATTAACTGTGTAATCAGTGCACCATGGAGATGACAAACATATTCATGACACTTCACAGCCTGATCCAGAGTTACAACTCTCCTTTGTCCCAGCTAAATACCCTTTACACTAACTTAGATAGCCTTTGAGTTCAGCATAATTGTTCCGAGTTGCTCTGGCGGCAATGAACATTTACAGGATTGATTGCCCTAAAGGCTCGCATAAGCGTTAGTTAATGACAGCTCTGGTGTAAGTTGTCTGGATCTTTTGTCTCCTTTCTTAGTCTTCGGGAGATCTTTAATTTGTAATGTATGGGACAGAACACTCTTTTGTCTCCTTTCTTAGTCTTCGGGAAATCTTTAATTCGTAATGTATGGGACAGAACACAAATGAACAGTATCAGAAAAACAGGCACCTGCTTCCTTTTCAATTGGTGGAAGAGTGGTGTCTGTGTAGATATCATTTTCATACTTGGTGTTTTTCCCACATACTGCTGCTTCTAAAGAAACGTGCAGATCACCTCAACAGAACTGCACCACCTTTCAATTAAATGTACTGAGTAATGACTCATCTTAAATGATGTGTTTCTTATTTGCAGAAGCAAAGTTTAGTGAAAGCTAAGGCCGCCTGTCTGAATAGACTACCTGAGACCACTCTATCTGCAGACAGATATGCTCCTGCCCTTACTATCAACCTCAGTGCTGTATTTCCTAGCTTGCTTGACATGCAAATTTATCTTGCACCTACGCTTGTTGCTACATAATCAAAATTAACATAAGCAAATATAATTACTGCAAGGCTCCAACACAGGAAGGGCAAGCTCTTCCCCATTTTTCCACTTTTTAATTTTCCACTTACTGATACTTTATTAAAGATAAACAGAACTCTTGTCAGCAGAAACAGTTTTCTTATGTGAGTAGTAAAAGACTGGGATCTAAGATAAGCAGACCTGGGTCGACAGAACTCAAAGTGCTCTTGCTTTGAAAGCTAAGTAAAAATTTCTTTTAGCCAATCCGTTTCACTTGGTGTCTCCTTTCTTTAGAGATTAATTTAATACTAGAAGGGAGGCAGTTCATTTTCCTCTCTGCTTTTATTCTGCTCAGCCATGTTTCTTATAAGAAACTGTGAACCTGCTAACAGCCAAGGGCAGATGTGGAGGAGAATGATCAAATTGTGGTGCTGTGATCAAGGGGCTGAGGAAATAGTACTTTGGCAGGGAAAGAAGCAGAGCTAGGGAATACTTTAGCAGGGTTTGTCCCCTCCCTGGCTTACACAGAGCTGGAACTCCAAAAGTCTCTGTTATTGCTAAGTTGTAATAACCTTACTGAAGCCCATTTGAAGCTTCTCTGGAGAAAAATTCCCTCCCTGCTCTAGTGAAACCTTCTGTGCTGTAAAGGCTGTCTGAGGAAGAAGCTTGCCCCTGTTGGATAGTGTTGTATCATAGGCTCCAGTAACGACAGTTTACATTGGGAAGACCAGAGTGAGAGGACTTAAAAGACTGCTCATCTAAACAGCAAATACTTGTGCTTTGATTTCATTGTTTGCCTGAAAACCAGTCTAAATGTAAAACATCTTAAATAATGATCAGACAATAATGTTTAGGGTTTTTTTACTCTTTCCTATAGTTCCAGTTTTTTAGGGTGCTGGAAACCTGTGGATGATAGTGGATTGTGGTTTTATGCATTGCAACTAAAATGGCAGCTCTGTAGGACTAATTCTGTTACTCTGATCTTGAGGACTTGAGCTGGGTAGAGCAATAGTGTGACCCTGCAGAGCTCTTTGACCAAGGATACTTAACCACATCTGTGATACTACTGTGGCATTTTCTCCATTTATAATACTTTGATTTAGTCTTTAGCTAATTGGTCTCATCATCAGTGATTCTTTTCTCCAAATACTTTGATTTAGTCTTTAGCTAATCGGTCTCATCATCAGTGAGCCAATCTAAATTTTATTGGCAAGAATTACAATGCAGTTGCTAGATTGGGATGCATTTTGCAATGAAGGTAATTACATTATTGTTACAGTAGATTTCTAGTTCTCTTACATATTTTGCATTTCCTAGAAGACTGCTGTTCTGTCTCACATTTTTTAATACTTTGATTTAGTCTTTAGCTAATCGGTCTCATCATCAGTGAGCCAATCTAAATTTTATTGGCAAGAATTACAATGCAGTTGCTAGATTGGGATGCATTTTGCAATGAAGGTAATTACATTATTGTTACAGTAGATTTCTAGTTCTCTTACATATTTTGCATTTCCTAGAAGACTGCTGTTCTGTCTCACATTTTTTTATTTAATGTATTTATGTTATACTCAATGGTTTAGTTAATATGCCTGTAGTGTTGGCAACAGTTCCCAGATGTATTTTTTTATACCTTGATATAATAATATACTTTTGTCTTGAAATGAGTTCAGCTTCACTCCTTCACTTCCCTCATCAGAAAAAATCACTGTGAAAGGATATGACATTTTGGTGAAATTTACCTGGTCTACATACCACATAGGATAACCTGAACTCAGCAGAGCAGCTTACCAGGCACTCAGCCCCCATTAACTTCAAAACCTGTTCACTTCCTTCTTATTAAATATGATAAACTTTCATACACCTGTTGTTCCCAATGGAACCTAGAACACAGATTAGTCTCCCATGCAGGGCATTTATCATAGATTTCTGTTTCGGGTCAATTAAAACTTTCTTCTAATAGCTATTGGATAAACAAAGAGCTAAAGTGAGGAAATGGGATCTCTAACTGCCTTTGACACTGGTCATTGCAGACCACAGTGTATAAAAGAGGGATCATGATCAATTGCACTCTCTGTGTCTCTGCCCTCAGCCTGCTCACAGATAGTTTGCTAATCTTTGTATTATTCCAGCAGATGTGAGTTAGCATTTCAGCAGTTGTGAGGGGCAAAAAATGTGTGTGGAGATTGTTTTGGATATATAAAAAAAATCCAAACCAAAGGAAGAAGTACAGAACAAAATGTAATTTTGCAAGGATCCATAAAGAGTGAAACACTACATTATGGGTAAACAAATATGGATCCTTTTCCTTTTTTGGCTTTTGTAAACACTCCATAATGGCAGCAAGGCCCATATGAATAGATTAGCAACTTCAGATTAAATATAATGATATGGCATTAAGAATTAATATATCCTGCTAAAAAATCAGTAAACTCCAACGTACTTGCTGGAATTAAGATAACCTAAATTTGAAAACGTTACTATTAATATATCCTGCTAAAAAATCAGTAAGCTCCAACGTACTTGCTGGAATTCAGATAACCTAAGTTTGAAAACGTTACTCCCTCTGCTGTTCTTCCTTTTCTTTCCTGCCCCTTTTTTTTCTCAAAAAAACTTCCTTTTCTTTCCTGCCCCTTTTTTTTTTTCTCAAAAAAAACCCACTTTTTGTGGAAATACCTGTGGGGTTTAGTTTAGTAATAATGCTGAAAGCTGGAAAAAAATAAATTGTTCTGTCTCAAAATTCACAGCGCTTTATATTTTTAAGAGGACAACAGTTTTAACAGAGGATTGCTATCTGTTTGAGAGTGATTATGACAACTTGTTCTCAAAAAAAAGGCTACTGGGATTTGAAATAAGAAGTTTCAAAATATTACAAACCAAAACACTGAAAAGTATTTTTTATTTAATGACTTTTTTTTTTTACTTCCTAACTCATTTCATGTAGAACTAACAAGGTGCTTCAGATTCTTCAGAATTTTTTTTCATGGCTTAATAAAACCTCAACGATTATCACCATGTAAAAAAAATACAGATCAAGGAAATCACATGATTTTCCACATTCTTACTGTTGTCCAGTGCCATGGTTCACTGTGCTACTGATAGGTTACAAATAATTGAGGTTTGTATAGCTGGGGACTTTGGCAAGTGAGAGTGAGCTTGGTGGGTGTTCTTGTTCCTTTTCTTTGTTTTCACTTAAGCAATTTTAATAGTTTATCCTAATGGAGTGCTCAGAGAAGTAGTGGATCATCAAATTCTGCTGGAAGATGTTGAAAAGAGCTGTTTCAGTATCTGCATATACCTCTGGTTTGAAGGGTACTTCAAGGCTGACCTATGAAGACTTTTTTCTTCTACCCTGACCTTTTCCAAACAGATGATGTTGGCACACATAAATAGCAAACTGTACACATGGGCTTGGTTTTTCCTGAATAGACTGAGCAACAAGTCTAGTGAGTGGTACATTGAATTTTGATTTGAAACTGAATCCCCAGGAGAGGGAAGGTTATTTGACTGCTTCAAATCCACTGAAATGCCAGCTTCCTGAAGAAGATTAATTTGATGGAGGGGGAAAAATAAAATCACGAGTCTGCTATTATAGCTTGAAGATTGAACTGAGACAGGCCTTGTCATCTGTAGCTGGCTAGGTTTCATTCACGTTTGAATTTCACTCCTTGAAAATGCTGAATTAGCCCATCTGTTCACATTTAATTTTTACTCTGTGCTGGGACTTGAGTTGGTCTTCTTGTGTGTCACTCAGGCACGTTTCCAAAGGGCCTACATGTAAAGTATCCATTGTTTTCTCCTGAAATAGTAAAAATGATGCCTGTTATCCTTAGCTAACAACTGCCTCCTAGGATACTCTGTAGTGCAGGAAACATCTGTCCCTAGAATGTGTTCTTGCTTCATCTGTGCAATGCCTTTAGTTGTGTTAGATGAATATTTGCCCAAGGAATTAACTGAAAACTCTCTGCTGGGTAGTGTTGCTACCCCAAATTGTTTTAGCTACACTGAAAATATTCACACTTGGAGTAATATGTCCTTTAAATTAAGAGCAGCAAGGATAATCAAATGGAGCTTGCATGCACTTTAAATTTGAAGAAATTTTAAGTAGCTTACAGAGGACTGGACAATTGATTAAAACCCCCAAAACAACAACAAAACACAAAACATTTTACAAGGATGATTTGCAAGTGTTTTAATTTATAGCCACTAGAATCTATAACTCACTGAGTCTTTATTTAAAATTCTCCTAATATGCTGACCCATGAGAAATTTCCCTCAACATATAGTCGAACTGAGATATACAGCAGTTGTGACCATGATTTGGGCTTGTTAATTTTCCAGCAAAGTGTAGTCTATATGAGGAGTATGAAAACATGGTATGATATTCATTTTACTTAGTAACCCTCAAGTCAGGAACTAATTTAAACTGATTTACATGGAGAGGTAAGCACTCCCAGAGAATGATGCACTCCACCCTAATACAGGCTAAAATCCCCTCTGAAAGTGATCACCTCTTTCCTACTATTACAAAGGGTCCTTAGAGGAAAAGATTGTGCTTGACCACAAACATAATCAAATACAGTAAATCTGAATCCATTTTTCCCTTGATGCTCATAACAAGCTTTAAAGTCAAGGAGAAACCTGAGTTGCTTCACCTCGCTGCTGTCACACTCATTATAGGAAACAGAGGTTTTGGCCAGGATTTTTTTCTATTGCAATTTAGATACACAGATTCTCAGCACAGCAGTTAAAGCAGCCAGATAGAGGTTGGCTTTGGCCCCTGTCTCAAGTTAAACTCAGCTTTTGCCAAGAAAAAAAGTCAGGAGCTTGTCATTCACGTAAGCATAAAAGTGAAGATTTGAAATATCTTTAATCTCAAAAACTTATATAGCACTCCTCATTTTTACAATGAATAATTCAAAATCTTGCAGAACAATGCAAGAAACCAATAGAAACACAGTAAACTATTTTCACTCAAATTGCCTCTGGTAGTTTCAAGATAAGACATGATTAGCAGCAGTGTCTAAAATCAATATGTACGAACCAGCTCTGTTCCTGGAAGTGGTCA
>NW_008654193.1:29009-30970 GCF_000695815.1 Acanthisitta chloris | reverse complement strand
TGCTGGGACGTAACACTGTCAGGCATTGAAATGGTCAAGCTGACACTTGAAAATTTCTTCTGTGAATACCATACTCTCTGCAGTGAAGGTCAAGAAAGTTCAGTGACAGCCTGTTTCCCAGTTCTTGGACAGCGCATAGATTTTGTGACAGAAAGATACAGCACAAACAGGTTCTTTAAAATATAGGTTAATATTTTATAGCATTAAAAAATATAAATCAAATTACCTGAATAGCTCAATAGCCATGAAATTGCTGCTAAGTGTTGCTCTCCACTGTTTTGGATGCCTCTGCTCAACAAGAGCATTTGGTTAAGTCCTCAAAGTCACACATAGTAAATCAGATCCCATGCAACAGGTAGGCCTTGGTGACATGAACACAGTATATCTTAGTGCTCTGAAAGAGGCACATGAGCACATCTATGTGAGGCAGACCTGAGTGTTTAAATTTTCTATGTATACATATAGGCTGATGCACCCCTTCATACATACTTTGCTTTCATGAGAGATCAGTCAGAATTTGACCTTGTGCACATGTACACTATGAAAGCAGCAGATGAGTACATCATTCCTTTAGCCTCATGGGCTGATAAATAAACTCTTCATTTCTTTCAGCTGTTATTCCATCTTCCCTGTGCTCTCCATTACATACGAAATTCAGCCTAATGCTTCTTCCAGCCAGAAAGTGGGTACTTTCAAAATATTGCAGAGAAGCAGTCAGGCAATTGCATAATTATTGAAATTATCCAATAACCCTAATTCCTGTTAGTACTACGGGCTATTTTCTTCAATGGGTGGAAACACGAACTTATTCCTTCCTTGCTAACTTCACCTCTCCTTGAGAGTAGCATCTATTCTACAAAAGTTTATATTTGGCTACAGGACACTGGAAACTCGCAGAGCTAGAGGTAAGTTAGCCTTTCCGCTACCTGTCTATCTGTGCTGGTTTACTATGGCACTGCTATTTTTATGTAAGTGGAAATTAATAGCTGTGAAGACTGTTGCTGTGTGAGAGGTAGCAACAGATCCGCAGGTCCAATGCCACTTCCCAGCTGAATGCTGGATGACCTAAGCTGTTTCTTAGGGTCAGCCAGTTAAGCAGCACCATCAACTGTCTGGGCTGCTTTTCCTCAGAGCTAGTCCTGGCTATGGTCTGGTGCTGGTGAAAATCCCCATCCTTTTGGGTCTCAGCTGAATTCTCAGCTTCTAACTTGGCTTCAATGAATAGCTCAGTTGTGGAGTAAGAACAACTCATTCCCCTGTTTGCAGTCTATGGATTCCTCTCATTCAGCAGTGTGTGCTTCTGGCCTACCAGCAATTGCAGTGTGTCTACCATATCCTATTTGCAAACAAGGATTCTTAATGTTTTCATGGCTGTTAGGAGTTCTACCCCATAGCTGTCTGCCTTGCTGAGTTGACTCGGTTTCTTTGGTTGCAACTGCTTTACATAATCATCTGGAATACGGAAAGGGTGTAAAGTAGTGCCCGTTACCTTGGTAAGAGAACTATGAGCTGCAGCAGTTGAGCTTGGCAGCAGCAGGGAGCTTGGAGAAGGGAGGGGGCAGGAATGAGTCCCTCAGGCTTGAGATAAGACGTCTCCACTAGCAAAACACAGTGCTTAGGAGTCTAGGCCAAGTACTGCCACAGTCTTGCCTTCTCTTGCTTGGGCTGCTTCCAACCTGCTTTCAGAACTTGGTTTCCATTGACCTTATCCCTTTGGTCGCAGAGTATTTTGCCATATGCCACTCTAGGGGTCCCTGGGACCCTGTGGATATCTCTGTACCCTGTCACCTCCATGCTTTTACGCTTAGTCTCCCCAGGAGCAGGCAGACAGCTTTGGTAAGCCAGAACTGACACACTTGTTACAAATGACTGAGTCCTCAAACAGGATTGCAGTCAAAATTTACAATTTATTATGTGAACTTAAGCAAGCAAACAGTGCTGGGTGCACGGGGAGTCTCTGG
>NW_008654193.1:5715-28671 GCF_000695815.1 Acanthisitta chloris | reverse complement strand
TAACCCCTTCTCCTCTGGCAGACTCAGCCAGAAATCAATTCCTGGCCCGATCGAACCCCAAAAAGTTCCTCCAGGAACAACACAGCTTGATAAACATGGTGAATGCGAAGCAAACAAAATGTCCTTAACCAACAATCTCTATTATTCAGCCCAAATCATCAGTTCCCACTCAGTCTCTCCCTCCCCCGGTGCCGCCGGACACGGCTCTGCTCTCTGTCCTCACCCGCGGGCGGTGAGGCCGGGACGGGGCCAAAGGCTCTGCCCTCACACAGCTCTCAGCACTCTCGGCTTTTAGTGCTTCACTATGTGTCTTAGCAGCTTCCGATTCCAAACAAGCAGCATCACAAATAATATAAGGCTTATATTAACAGAACTATATTGAGGTAGATATATATATAGATTCCAACACTGCTCTGTATTGACACGAATCAGGGGACCATATTTCACACACTTTTGACCAGAAGTCCTTCCACACTTCAGGATAAGTGCAGATAGAGAACGGTGTGTATGTGTACCTTGGCACAGAATTATTCTGCTCTCAGAGATGCTTCCGTGGCAGAGTGACAAGGCATGTATGTTGTTCACTAGGTTAACAAAAGAGTGCTGGGTACTCTGTTTGCTTAAATAACTGTACTACTAACTGATCCAGGATAATTTTTACCAGCTCAGGATCTTATTGCATCCTGGATGTCAATATAAATACCAGTTCCTGTGACTGGGAATTATCTATCTGTCCTACTTTGTTCTTCATAATTAGAATCACTTATTGACAGGGCAATTGTTCTTTTTCTTCTGCTTTTTTTCCTGTGCTCGGGAAGATCCCTGAAGCCTGGGGACCCTTGCTCAGGTTTTGAAGCTGCACTGTCAGAAGCCTCTGTGGTGTGCAGCTTTCTGTACACTGCCCGACTGCCTGTTGGCACTGAACCAAGACCCTCCAGAACTGACAGCTATAGTAGAAGATGATGTATTACACCTACTAATTTCTGGATTACTGCACAGCAGTTTACCCATTTAAATTCTTTTATGGGACTGTGGACTGCCATGGATTTCAAACAGCTGTTTCCAGCCATTGACACTTTCAGAAGTTAATAAAGCTAACTGCAAATGGACCATTGAATGGCAGGAGTTAAAATAAAAGGTAGAAAATCAGCTGTCACTGTTGCACAGAAGGTAGCTTAGCATCCCCTGCCTTTAAAACATAGTTTTGTTTTTTCCTCATTTTAGTGGGTTTGAATTTCTAAAGGTCTCATGAGTTCCATAAACTACAAATTGAATTTGAACTTCTTAACTCTAGATCGCCAAAGTATGCAAAGCAGAGAAGAAATAGGTTTAGACATGGAATACTTTTCTTTCCTGGCACAAAGCACTATTGAATAAGTTATGACAAGGAAAAGGAAAACTTTTTTGTTTCTTAAAACCAGACAAGTACTTGCTAACAGGGCTTTAGCTCCCCAATTCTATTGCCATGGACAAAATGGGTCATTAGGTTTCTTTCTGCATCTTCTCATCTTTCTCCTGGGAAATTTTTCCTTTCTCATTCTGCCTTTTTCCTTACATGGTACTAAACAAAGATGTTTGTGCCTTCTCTGTATAACACTGAGGAAAGCTGAATTTTGTGTACCTTTTTATATATTTTGAGTAGACCCTATCCTGCTCCTATAAATTGCAGAACAGTGTTGTTGTAGCTTCTGACAACCTCATTAGTTTGTGACCAGCAGCAATTCACAAGAAAAGCAACCCAAATATCCCTGTGTTGGTACACCACAGAGAGCCAGACAAAGTAACTGGGAAGAAACTAAGCTCCATGGTTATTTCTTTCCTTTCTTTCTTTTTTTCCCCCTTGGTTTGGTTTCTTTTTTTAGTAGGAATTAATGAGATAATGGAAAAGACTGTATATCAATTTGAAGAATTTATGCATCTTATGTTCATTCTAGTTTTATACATTAATTTTTGCTGACTCAGTGCATCCATTCCTTGGAGACTGCAGGATCTTGTGGTCTACAAGAACACTATTTCACTACAGATGCAAGTTTACTTTGTATCTTCTCCTTTTTGTGGGAAAAAGCAAAACTAGACCTGAGCTGTGTCTTTTAATGGTGCTGCTGTTTTAGAAGCAAATCCTTAAGGAAGTCTTGTCAGTATGATGAATGAGAGTTTAGAAAACAGGCTAATCAAATAGGAGTGTGAGGTGGATAAATGTTTATTTTTTTCCAGAAATTGTAAGCAAAATGTCCAGTTAGGGTTTACTGGATTGAAAATTTGATGAGGGATAAAGTCCTTACTGCTGTGCTAAAGTGTTTTAATCTGAGTTCAGTGATCTGACACGTTGCCTGACAATACTTGCAGTGTGTTTGCAGGGACACAAGGGAGAAGGTTACAAGAGCAAATTTTAACCTTCTAAAGGTTACACGCCCAGGGCAGTCCCTCCATCAGTGCAGAGAAATGATCCAAATTCTCTGAGTTAGGCTCTGTAAAGAATAATGCAGATCAAGCATCTCCATCCCTCTCTTCTCTCTCCCTTCCTCCCTCTCTTGGACAATAGATGAAGCTTAAAAAGATTAAACTTCTCAGTCTAAGTAGAGCCTGGTGACAGAATTTGGGAAAAACATGAACTCTTACTAATTAACCATGAAAAAGGTGTACTGATAATAAAGTCTTCATTCTTGCAAGTCTGATGGCTGCCTTCAGTCCTAATGTGAAAGATAATTTGCAGAAGCTAATTTTCTGGCTCCTTTTCCATGAAGGCCTATAAAAGCACCAATTGGTTTTGCTGGTAATCTGTCAAACTGCAACTGGACTGAAATCATTACTTTATTTCATGCAGGCTGTCAAATAGTTTTCTCCACATTAATTCTCAGCCACCAGTGACGCTGGTTACATCTGAATCGCTGACCTGGAAAAGCTCTGAAAGTTGCTGCCAATTCCCCAGAGCCATCCAGATTCCCAGTGAGAGACAATTGTATGGGAGACCAATTAAAATAGCATCTGTGAATTAAATACATCTATAAAAAGCATCTATTTTTCTCTGCAATGTGCATGGAAATTAGCAGAGCATTTTTGTAAAATAAATGCCTGATGAACAAATAAGCCTCTTGGGGGAGGAGGGGAAGAGATAAACTTTCTCCCTCATAAGCTTAGAATAATGAAAGAGCAAATCGAGTTTAACAGTGCTTCATGCAGGTAGGAGCAAAGTCTCTGCTTTCTGTGCTGCTGCCACTGTGTAAATGAATAACAGGCCTCAATAGTACAGATCAAAAGGAAATTTGCCACTAACTCTGTTTTCTCCTACTTCACAGTCTTTATTGCAGGTTGGCAATGGGAATGGGCAGGGACTGACTGTCTTGGTGTGGTGAAGAAACGTGACTAGTATGAGACTCTCAAGGCAGAAGGGGATTGCAGATTTGTAAGCTGTAGGTGCTTTGATCCCCTATGAAACCCAAGGTACTTTATCTGTAGTCTGCTGGCAGTTCTCAAAAATACAACTGATTGGGGAAATGCCGAGGGAGTCATTTTATTGGAATTCTACCCAAATAAAAATTTATTTCACAATTGACAGGTGGGAGTTTTTTAGGGAGAAAGAAGAGGAAGAGACACTTTTGAAAAAGCAGATTTTTTTAAATTGCTTATTTATATTTTTCAAGATTGAATATTTTGATTTGTTTAATGCTTGCAATTTTATTGTTGATGTTGCCATTTGTTCCAGTTTGGGAGCTTCATGGTTTAGATTCTTTCAACTGTGACTTTTTTGCATAGTAAAAGAAATACAAGTCAAAATTACATGAATGTCTGAAGAATTAAACCAACATTTTTAAATGTCCCTGTTAGATGCTTAGGATATGATTTTTGCATTTTCCTCTCCAGTTTGGACTGAGGCCTTGTTCCAAATCTCTGTATCTTTTCAGGAACAAAAATTCCTGTTTCTTACACAGCAACAGAGATCTTGTAGTTAACAACATGATGAATGTTGTCACTAGTGTTTGTTAGTAGTTCAGCATGGATTAACCTGCAGTACTAAATCAAAATTTTGCAGACAGCTTAGGATATGCAAAAAATTTTCTTTATTTTTTCTTGGGGTGATGCCTTTTCATTGTTCCTTAGACTACAAGGATTTCCTACTTTTCATGTAAACTCATAAATACATTGGTTTCATCATTTAACACGTTACTGCTGCCATATTTATCATTACTACCTTTGGTTTTGTATAGGTTTGATCAATGGCTTGTAACCCAGAGGTAGGCTTTAAGGAGTTTCTGCCCAAAATTGATTGGCACAGAAAAAAGTAGCTTTGATAGGAAAACTAAGCCTGTTTATATTCCTTTTCTTTTTTTTTTCCAACTAAAACAGGCCAATTTTTATATAATTAAATTGTACAATTTGGCTTTAGATTTTGTAGCTCCTATCAGTAATAATACAGAGGCAACAAATGCTCAATATTTCAAAGAATAGGCTTTTGTGCATTCTGATGCAGAACAGCAGGCATGGAAATGGACAGTAATGATTGGCAAGACAGTTGGTGAACACAGGTGTTTCTGAAGCTCCTGCCTCTCTATAGTTATTTGTCTTGCAACAGACATTTGCCAATAAGTCCATTTTGATGGTACTCCTCATGACCTCTAATTTTCTTCCCTGCTTCCTTGCCATTTGACAAAGATGCTTAGCCACTGCTTGCCAAGAGCAAACAACGCCCCACAATATGGTCATGTGCATTATCCACCTAGAGCTAAGGCCCAGGCAGGTCTGTAGCAGATTGTCCTGCTGCTTTTTGGGACCTCCAGAGCCTGCTGTGTGACAGGTTTTCTAGAAGTTTGTCAGTGAACAGATTTGCCACCCACAAAAGTACAGACTGCTTCATGCATGGCAGGTTACTTAATGTCAGATTTTTCGCTAGACGAAATGGAGAATGAATTAATAGGTTTACCTTCAAAACATAGCTTTGCAAATGTGGAAAAAACTATTTTTAAAACAACACGTGTATTTTTTAATGTTAGATTGCAGGTTCTAGAGATTCCTGTGATTTAAGCAGCTAATTACACTCTATATGTCTCCTGGGTTTATTGCTAAAGAGAAAATGGGAAAGTTCCAAAACATGGCAGAGGCAACTTGACCCTTTTCAACCTATTGTTTAATTAGCTCTTCTTCCCCATTGTTAGATACTGGTTCTTGGGGTATTACGTGCCAGAAAAGGTCACTGAAGCTTACAAAAGCTGGTACATATACTATTTTCTGGCCATTAATCTGTGAATGCTTATCCTTCTGGTATAGTGTAATTTTATCTCTGTTCATCGCTGCCACAACCCAGACTCTGTGCTTCATCCAAGCTCTTTATGATGCTGTCTAGCAAGTTCTTAACTTTAACAGAAATTGGGTCTTTTTTGTCATGAGAACCCGAAAACTTGGTACCTGTTTTAAGTACTGAACTGCACTCTTGGACGGATTTGCCCAACTTGAGCATACTAGGCTGCTTACAGCCTGGCACTGCTGTGGTGCTCTTTGGAGGTCTGTGTTGAACTCTAAAGGGTGGCTGTGTAGACAGGGGTCACTGCTGTGTTGCTCTCATGGACCTGGATGTGTAAACTTGTTGCTTTCTGTGTGATACATCCACCTTGGATGGAATTATCCATGAAAAATACAAGATTTGGATGCTTTTTTTGGCAGAAGATGTTGCTTCTGACACAGATGGGGTTAAATACAGGAGCAAAAAGTTGGAAAAGAAACCCTTTGTTTCTAAATCACTACAACCCTGTGTCTCCAGTGAGCTCTGGATCAGGCCCTCTATTGTTTTCCTTGTGCATACGTACATAGATAATACTAGTATCAGCTTCTTAATTATTCTTAATTTTTCCACAAGTTGCAGAGAATTGGAAATGTTCCAGTGCCTTCTACCAAACAGTAACACATTTAACCAGTCTCTTACTTGAACAGATTGTACCTCTGGAGTTTATTTCATTTTTGAAGACATATTCTCAATTCTTTCCAGGTCTTATTAGCTATCATTTGAGAAAGGGGAAAAAATAAACCACATTTTGATTACATGTATTGATCTTGTACCTTAATCTTTGCTGCTCAGATACAGGTATGTCTTGCATGCACCTTGATGGATACTGAAGATTTATGGAGCTTGAAAGGATTAAGTCTGAATTCAAGCTCTTGGTATATTTTTACCCTCCTCATTTAGGGTTTACTTTATTATTCAATGCATGGACTAAAACTAGCTTCTTCAAACAGGTTCTTATAAGCACATGTATAGAAATAAACCTAATATCTTATTTACTGAGGGGTGAAATCATATTAACATTAATACTTCATAAGCAAAAATGTATTCTGTGCATAGATGATGTGTTAGTGCCCTGAATGAAAGGTAATTTTTTTTTCTCCAAGTCTCAGAGCAAATTAAATCTTGTCCATGCTGACTGTTTCTGACTGATAGGAAGCTTATGATCTGTACACCCCCCCCCGCCCTCCAATAAATAAACAGATATTTTTACAGGATTTCCAAAAGAGTTCTTCATAAAGGATTATATATTCTGTAGGGGTTTACTACTTATCCTGCAGTACTGCTTGTTATTCCTGACACTTTCTCCACTGTATCATCTGTTTCTGCAGAGGAAAGGAGAAAACAGCTTGTTTTGTGGGGAGCAGTGAGCAAGCCATGGGTGGGCAGGAAGAAGGGAAATATACATTAATTTTGGCTCTCTGCTTAGCCCTGTCTTTGTCCAGTCCCCACTGTGTCTTTGGGATCTGTAGCAAGGTTCCTTGGGTCAGAGACATCACAAGGTCACCTTTCTAGTGTCTCCAAATAGATTATAGTCATGATACACCATTGCTTGAGCAAGAAGGATGCTACAGTAATACCAATTACTCTTATGCACTTAACTGCTATCACCCTGGGAGTGACTCTCTTCCTTCACTTTATTCCTAGTTCTTCTCATGGGACACAGAGATCACTCAGGATGTTTAAATAATCCATGCAAAAAGTTAAAATCTAGGCAGATAGATACCGGTATGGATTTGAATCTCCAGTGACACAAATACAAATGTGTAAGTGCTTCCAGTAGAATTTCCTGATTAGACTGTTTTCATGAACAATCTTCCCTCCATCCATCCTTCATGGATCAATCAGCCTTCATTCTTGCTGCTAGTGGACTGACTTCTGTCCTCAAGAACCCATTTGTCAGGTTCTGGCTATTATCAATAGAGGTGGTAAGTCCATGTCTCAGTTGGTCACAGAGAGCAATGGATTACTGGTTGGAATACTCTGTTGACGGCTTCTTCTTAGTTGCTTGGACTTAGATGAAGCAGCCTTAAAGGAGGCCTGATCCCACCTGTTCCGAATCTCAGCATATGCTTGGTTATTTCTGAGAGGCGCTTGAAGGTCTCCATGTTAAAGGGAAGTTATGATGTTTGCATAACAAACTTCATACCTTTGTCTTTATAGCAACATTTCAAATGTTCCTTACTGTCCTGTGCAAACATGGCCCTAAATAATCTTAGCAACAGCTCTTGGATGACATGACTGAGGTATAAATGGCAAGAGTAAAACCAGACAGTGCAAGTGTTCAGTTAAATCTGAGTTCCTTTCTGAACACCAAAAGGGTTTATCTTACTAGTCTAGTAACCACGGTAGGGTTGGACTTGATGGTCTTGGAGGTCTTTTCCAACCTGGTTGATTCTATGATTCAGACAGAGTCAAAGAAAGAGTAAGATAAACCCTCATTTACAATGATAACAAATATATAAGAGCCTGAATAGAATCATCAATTTTGTGACAACTTCCTATTTTGGCTTTCCCTTTCTGGTGTTTGGAAAGGAACTCAGATTTAGCTGAAGACTCACACCTATGAATATGCATTGCACTTGGCACCTGATCACCATGAGTTGCTGTTCACTGATAGCATTACTTTCAGCTTACCTGGGTTAAGGTAAACCCCATCGCCTCCATCCATTCTGTGTTGTTGTAATGATCCTAGATTGCTTATGTTATAGCACTAGATTATGCTTGAGTGCTGTTTTTTACCCTGAGTACAGTGCAGCACAGGTTTTCTCTCTAATAACCCCACTGAAAATCTTGTATGCTGAAAGATAGGTACAGTCCTAACTAGCCCCTGCTAGAGAAGTGTACATGACAGTCCAAAAAGAATGAAGGCTACAGCTAATAAGTCTTTGCTGTTTCAGTCACTTGGCCAGCATTTCCAAAGACTGCATTCCTAGTCTTTGGATCTCAATCTGCAATAAACCTGGCCATGGATTTGGAATAGAAACTGAATAATAGGTTCTTGGACACTAATCAACTGCTATTAAGCAGAACCCATCATAGGTGACTTGCTGAGCTAGAGTTATATTCTCTTGTTTTCCATAATAATCAGCACTGTGCTTCCAGAAGGAAGCACCAATTATTGTCCAATGGACAGTATAATACACTTACATATTGATTTTCATAAGGCAGGAAAGACAAGACTTTCATTTTGATATATTAAAAATGCACAGACTTACAGAAATTGAGTGCCAAATAGAAGCCTGACTAAGCAGAAAAAGTGACTTGGTCCCTTTTCACTTAACAGCCTGGCTGTTCTTTGATGGTTTCATGGCACCTGTATTTATCAGTGTTGATCAGAATGAATGATCTTACACTAGAGCCATTTATTTGTAAAAGCCATCAGCAAGATTTTGGGACATTTCTTCATTTCATTCCTAACTTGGACTATAAAATTTTCTCACTAGAAGGACTGCTGCATGGACCAGAGTCCTCAGGTGCATGTTGTACAGCTTTATCAAGGATTCATTTTGCTTAATAGTTATCGGGGGCAGTGGGCATCCTAGTGTAGGGGAATATCAGCAGTGCTTCTGATGTGATTCTGTGCCTTTCAGAAAAGGGAAGGACACTCACTGGTGTGGATGTTCCCTAATAGGCATGAGAACCTCTTCCCTGTGGTGTCACAGCAGCATTCAGGATTACTCCAACTCCCATTCAACTGATGAAAAATGCATGAACACAGATACTTGTGCTGGTACTATTAAGAAGGTGATTCCCCCTGAACTGGCATTAGCATTCTAGCACAACTCTCCTTGTGTTTGCTGTTTATTAACTTATCTGCTCTTGCTTGAATTGTTCTCTTGGATATGCATTCTCTCTTTTAGAGCTTTCTTGTGGAAGTGACAGTATTACAGAGCCTTTTACATGTTTTAGGAATTTAAACTAATGCAACTAGTGTAAATGAACTTTCCAGTTTAGCAGAAGCCTTGTTAATGTGAATTTTCAGTTCCCATTGGCTGATCTGGTGAGGGATCTCGTTTCCACATGGCCTATGTTGGACACAGCCATCCAGCCATAGTTGGAAAAGTCTATTTATACAGAGAAGTAGTTTAAGATAAGCATATGTTGATAGACATCTGTGGGGCTTGATTAATTAGTTTCCATACTAACCTGTATCTCTCCTTCCAGAAATCAATTTCACAATATCAGCTAAAATACCCCAATATAGCAGAAGAAACACCAAAAAATGGGGGTAAAGAGAAAATCTTTCGCTCACAAAACTTGTTCTGTGTCAACTGGACTGTTATGAGAAATGTATGTGCCAATTAAGAAATACTAAAATGTTTTACTGCCCAAAGAAAACTGTTTTTAATTAGCATTATTCTCCAGTATGTTTTGAAAAGGGCATATTTGAATATTCCAAAAGATTGATATAACTAAGTGCCTAGAGCACTGACATGTTTAGAACTGATACTATAATCACATACAATTTCATCTCTTTCATTTCAAGTTAGTGTTGAGGAATGTCATGCTTCTAAAGCCAGCAAATTGTATGTCTGCTATGGCCTAGGGGGTGGGAAAAAAAAGTGTATAAGTTTCATATATATATATATGTATGTATGTATATATATATATACATATGAAATAAATGCATAAAATATTTCGGAGGAACAATAGGAAGCTCACAGCCACCCAGATGTGGTGAGAGAAAAATATACTAATACTTGTTTGCTGGAGGTTGGAGTTATAATAATGGGTGTGGATATCTTAGCAGCACTTGGAAAAATCCAGTTTTAATGCTATTATTCCTGTCTAAATTGTGGAAGATACAGGTTTGTGTGCTAATAACATTTTTAATCTTTGTGGTTCTTTATTGGTTTAGAACTTTCAATCAGTGATCGTGTTTCTCTATTCTTCAACATCTGTTTTTTTAATGAAAAGCCCTGTGTGATTTACAGCTCATTCCTAATCAGTTTGTCCTCAGAATTTTTGTCAAAACCAGTCAATTTGTTGTTCTGTCTAAGTAAGTAAAAGGGAAGGCAAAAAGACATAAAGCTTCCTTAATATTGTTTGATATGAGCAGAGTTTAAAACAAAACAACACTACCAAATCTGCAGACTCTGAGGCTACTGTATCTTTGCTTCTGATAACTCTACATCTCAGTCTCTTAGTCTTCTTAGCACTGTACCAAGTAGGCTGTTTCCTTGTGCAGTCTGAAGCATTAACCAGAAAAACTTTAAAATCTTTCTTGCCAGATCATGTTTGAGTGATCATGTTGGTCAGCAGAAACCTTAACTCCCGGTTTGGTTCACTCCAGTTTTTCTCCATACCTCTGTGATAGGTTTGAGTAGCAAAGGTTTCTGTCCAGGGCACAGCAGAGGTAGATGTCCATGCTCCAAAATCACAAATGGTTTTGTAACAAAAAATGTGCAGCTAGCTGGAGTCGAATATATATCAGTACATATAGAAATGTCTTGCTTTCAAACATAAAGCATTTCATTTCCTTGTGTGCTTTAATAGAAATGCTATGGCTAGGCAAGATAATTTTTGTATTTGTTTGTTTAACTTCTGCCTGTTGCCAGGGAATTTTTTCAATACCCATTTTGTTTGTGTACAGATTGTATAATATTTCTTTTTGCATTAGGCTGTTCAATTATGGCAGACACATGACAGCAGTACAGGAAAACAATAAAGAGATTTTTACAATGTGAGTAAAATATCTGAAAAGAAAAAATATTTTTCTTTTTAGCAGCCTTTTATTATGCCAGAAGTTTCCTCCAGGGAACAGACAAAAGAGATCCTCACAGTCTATTGCAAAGTATATTAGCTGGTTTGGTTCATCTTTCATTTTGAACTGGCTGTAGATGCAAATTGAAACCTTTCCAAACAGCCTGGAATCTTTCAAGCCTCCCCAGACCTGAACTTCCATCTGCAACTAATTTTGCAGATGATTCATCTCTTGTCTTCAGAGAAGATATGGGTGCAAATTATAATCATACGAAGCCATCTCAAACTTTTGAGATGTTCAGCTGAATACAAATATACATCTGCCTTTTTTTTACAACAGACTGAACCAAAGTTTTAACACTTAATCCTTTGAGCTTTTAGAGCACTGGGTACTCCATAGTCATGAAAATCAGGTCAGTCATTGCTGTCCTTATCCGTGTTTCTTTGTGTCCGTACTGAGTGCCAAGTCCATCACACTCAGAATTTGTCCAAGGGGTAGAGCATTTGCTAACACAGAGTGACATGCCAGGTGTCCTGAGTCCCACAATTGAGTTGTATGTTACAATGCAAAAGAGCATTTCAACAGATAACCAAATTACAGCTAGAACTGTAACTCAGCCTAATGCTGACCTTACTCACTATGTGCTATATGGCCTCACACTGAGGAACAGCTTGCTGCTCAGCTGCACCCCGAGGGAGTTACTTTCCTGTGAGGAGGAAAAAGACATTTGCTGCCTGGTCTGCAGTACACTGCCTCTCCTAATCCTGCCTTTCTGCCACCTTTACTGTTTTACCTTTGTTATTTAGTGTACCCGTTGCCCCTTTCTCATGTGTGCTCTCAGACATAGGCTAGACAAAAATACCAGAGCAATGCTAACACATTTTCAATGCCAAGTTTGGGGTCCACGTCTGCACTTTTAAGCAGGGTGAATCTGCACTGATTTACTTCAATCTGGTCAGTATTGGTCAGAGTATCTGGTCAGACCTTTAAGAATGTCATTTGGGTTTTCAGTCTTTACTTGCATGTCTCCTGTCAACACTGTTACATGCTATAGAAGGTCTGAACTCTTATCTCTTCCTTTCATTGCCAGTTCTTGCAGCTGCTTTTAACTCTTTCTGGTAAAGAGGAGTTGATGATGAGTCTTTTTCATATGGTTCTACCGAAAAATTCTCAGAGATGTTCAGTTTCTGTTGCAGGATAGCTTTGACTCTCTGTGTTGGCCTTAGAGAGCTAAAGGTTCTCAGCTTCTTTCTGATGCTATGTGGTCTTAATTTTGCATGCTGTACTTTTTAGAAAATGCTGTGGATTCCTTCTCTTTCCTAGATGTCACTTCTAGTTTAGGCAACCCT
The DNA here is from genome assembly GCF_000695815.1 of Acanthisitta chloris. NCBI lineage: Eukaryota > Metazoa > Chordata > Aves > Passeriformes > Acanthisittidae > Acanthisitta > Acanthisitta chloris. The sequence continues at coordinate 16,343 of NW_008654193.1, read as the reverse complement.
GTCTAAAATGCAATAGACATTATCTACTTTCTTGATGTTTGCTTTTGCTTTCATTGTGGTGGCAGCACCTATGTAGCAGAATCACTTGCCTAGCTTGATTGTGCCTGTGTTTTGGGGCATAATGCAGTAGCTACTATGACCAAAAAAATAGCATTACTATGTTTTGTAATTATATGAAAAGAGTGAGGTCAGAAAATAACTTGATGCCAGTGGTATTCAAAAAAATTCCTCAGTCCAAGCACAGTGCTTGCTCTGATGTGTGTTAAATCAGCACCCAAGAAAGCATGTGGTGCTACGGACAGAACTAGTTTCTCCAGTGTCCCTGTGTATGAGCCACTGGTCTAGAGCTACAAGCATTTACTGCCCAGCAATGCTGGGATTTGTGTGGCTTGTTCACTTTATATTCTCTCTATGCCTGAAAGTGCAAAGGAGTAATTCAGTCTTGCCCACAGTGTGCCTCTGTTTTCCATTCACTTCCCCTTTACAGAGCAGCCACATGGCTGCTGACAGTATGTACTAAGTCCACACTAAGCAGCGAGGGAGCTGAGCAGGACTGAGATGTGCAGAGTGAATCAGCTTGTTCTGAGATTGCTCCCTCAAAGTGTATGTTGCATTGGAGTTGGGTTATGTTTTACTGGTGTTAGCATGACTCTATGAACTGGCCATTGCCGTTACCAGGAGCATATTGGACATTTTGTTGAGTGTCATCTTCCAATCCAGTACATCCTAGAGGGATCCAATTCATACACTTTGCGACAACCCTATGTCACAGGAGAAAGTAAAGCATATAAGTGCACTTGGAAGATTCAGCATGACTCTATGAACTGGCCATTGCCATTACCATTATCCTAAAGGGATGCAGTTCATACACTTTGCGGCAACCCTATGTCACAGGGGAAAGTAAAGCATATAAGGGCACTTGGAAGATTTGTTTCAAAATAACACAAAGATCCCAACTGAAAAAGTTTAAGAGAACTGACTCAGGAATCCCCAGAAATGAGGGACTTGCCATAAAGGTTTGTGCAGGCTACCATGTAATTTTTTAAAACCCATAGAAAAAAAGGACATATTTTGCTTTGTGAATTTCTGTCCTGTGATGGCCCATGATGGGGCTGTCTGGTTTCTGCAGGACATCCTTCTAAATAAGATGATCTCCTTCTGCCGCAGGACTGGAAAGTGCATGGATTTTTAGCTGCCCCTTTTCAGTTTTTGGGGTTTTTTTTGGTCACTTCCTTCTGAGCTTTTCAAACCCCTTTTCAGTTTTTGGGGTTTTTTTTTGTCACTTCCTTCTGACCTTTTCAACTGCTGAAGACTTGCTTCACTTCAGTGCTGCAGGCAGCAAAATCCCCTTTCGGAGTTATCAGAAACTGTATGTTCCCATTAGTTTGGGATAGAGGCTCCTTATCAAACCACACTGGATTTTTTTACCACATTGATAGCTAGATCTTTGGTAAAGTTACGGCTTTGATGTTTTTCAGCTGTCAAGCTGTTGCCTCACATCTTGCGTGAACCATTTTTATGCCAGGTTGGTCATTTACAGTAAATCATCAGAAAGTGGTTAGAAAAGAACAGATCTGCAAGGAAACTACAGGATCCAAGTCTGAAATGAACCTTTTCTGTATAATCAGCCACAAAACTGGCATGATGGTACTGTCTCAGCTTTACCACCTCCTAAGCTATCAACTTCAAATTACTGTCTCAGCTTTACCACCTCCTAAGCTGTCAGCTTCAAATTGTCCAAAGACCTTTGAATTTCAGTTGTATTTGTGTGTATTTTAGTTTTCATATATGTAGAAATATATATGTTCTATGCCTTATACACGAATTTCAGTTGTATTTGTGTGTATTTTTGTTTTCATATATGTAGAAATACATATGTTCTATGCCTTTTACATCAGTGTGGCAAAAGAATTGCTTCTTTTTTAAAAATATCATATAGAAATATACTGACTTCAGACACTTTTGTAGTTTTGTATAAAGCTGACAGCCAGAAAGCACTAGCATGTAACAGCAAAATCAGAATGCAGAACAGAAACATTTTGTATTAACTTGTAGATTAAATTGGTTGCATAGCAAATGTATTCCTGAGCACTACATGTATTTGTGTTTCTGCAGTACAATATAACCTCTTAATTTACTGTGCCTCTGAGGAACTGTAGGATGCCTCATTCTACAGGAAAAACAGAGCTCTGGGTAGTCTTGAATCTGCTGTTTAGATTTATTGACTTAGAGGAGGAAACAAAGGAAAGGAGAGGAATCAAGGTGTTTTGGGAAGGAAGAAGTATGAAAAACCAGAGAGGGGGTAAAATTTACTGGTCTCCTGATCACATGGTTTGTCCTGTGTTCTCAGTAATCTCAATTTCTAAAGGTCTTGCTGGGCGAGGGGCTCTCTGCTCTGGGTGCATGTGTGCATGGGGGTCTCACTGCCAGCAACTGGAGTTGGACCACAGCACACAGCAGCTTGTGTGCCTGTGGTACCAGCAAAAGGAGCAGCTGTGTGTACATTTGTGCGCGATTGCTAGTGAGCATTAAACTGGACTACCAGTGAGTAGAATAAGAGATCTGTGAGTCAGGTATCAAGGCGACTGTGAGTCTGGGCTGGATCAGAGGGTCTGCAGGTTGACTATGGTAGGGTCCCAAGTCCAGGACTTGGGAGACCATAAGGTCTGTAGGACTGGGAGGTTGACTTAGTGAGATCCATTTGCATGTGTGTGCCTCTGTGTGAGACAAATGAAGGTGAAAAGATCCAGGACTAGATACTAGATAGGCTGAGTGTTTAAGACCTGTCACTGGAAGAATATCTAGTGTGCATGCATGAGCATATTTGGACCAACTACTGGAGTGGGAGTGCTGGCCCTCAGGTGCCTGCAGCTGTGGAAAGCAAGGATTGAGGGCAAGCTGTTGGATAGACCAAGTGTCTGACACCAGGTACTTAGGGCACCTATGTTGTGTATGTAGATATAGATATATGTGGATGTAACAGGCTTTTATCCTGCTCAACCAGAGAGGAAAACACAAGGAGGCTGTTGCTGTTTGAGTGCTTAGTGTTTCTGTCTGCAACGAGCCATGCAGCTGACTATGTGTCTACACATATATTTGTTATATACCTGTGTTTGTGTGGGTACCTATAAGTAATAGTCACTCAGTCTCACTGCTCACTGAACCTGGGAACATGGAGCTGCAGCAGTCTTGCCTCTATCTGGCTCCTTCATTTGGCAACTCCTAATATGTTTGTCACAAACTATGAATGCTAAAAAGCAATAAGGTATTTAATATATATTTTTCTATTATGACTGAGAAATAACAGTAGGTCTCCATGAGAAAAATATTGCATAAACTGCTTCAGACCTCCTGCAGCAATAATTTGCTACTCTTGTTTGGTGATCACTGAAAGGTTAAGCCAGAGAACAATATTCTGTTCTGTACAGACAAGAGCAGACTGGATTTTGTGTGTGTCATAACATCCATTCTGTAACAGGCTGGAAAAATCTGCTAGAAAAAAAAATAATCTGATGAGGAAGAAAAATTAGTTGGCTGAAAAAATGTTACTGAACAAATGCACACTCCATTTCTAAGTGAGTTCTTGTGCAGATGATATACTGCCCTCAGTTGGTACATTTAACTTCTGCTGACAGAAGTCCTGCTGCAGTTTGCTTACAAAACATAGTGACAGAAGGCTCAGAACCGTCTTCCCTGTTGAGTGAGTATGTGATGAAAGCCCACCAAATCAGCATGGGGTCATTTGATCTGCATTCTCTATTCATTTGTACCTTGGTTCACACAGAGCTTATTTGAGGGAAATGCTTCCAAACCTTTGCAAAAATCTAGACAACAGTTCTTGAAATATGGCTGTGAATGTTCTTTACAGGGCTCCATTCCATCCATTGGCTTAGTCTGGGTTCTTTTTGCTTGGTTCTCTTTGTAATAAAAAGGGACAAAATGCGGTGTTTACAAACCACCAAGAGGTTTAGTCAAAAAAATTACATACAACATTGCCCTCAGAAGATAAACATCTCACAGAGCTCACTTCAGGACTCATTACCGTGGCATCTTCAAGGCAAGCAGTTGAAAGCTATGAGATGAGATACTGTTCATGACAGACCTGAAGCTCCTTCTCCTCCTACCTGCTGTCAGACTGTTCAAGCGTAAGTACAGTTACATCAGGTGTATTCTGCAGGTGGATGAAGGGTCAGTAAATTGGCTCTTCTTGGACTGGAATACATTTGGTTATGACCTGTTTTGAGTCTTACTCTTTTTCTGGGAATGGGCCATGTGTGGTTGTAGGTTAGTCAATAATTTGCTAACAGACTGTCAGAATAACCCATAATTATGTTTTCTTGGCCTGACTCTGGTGTCTCAGCAGCTACTGCCAAGACCAGCCTTAGGTAGACAAATCACTGCTGTTGCACCATTGAAACCATTCAAATAATGCCAGTCTTACACCCACAGCCTCCAAATGATGATACTGAGTGTCAGCAGTGATGATGACTGAATTGGGAATTCGTTGCTGCTTTTCAGGAGGGTCCATGGCTATACAGATCCAGGCTCTTCCTCAGCCCTAAATTCCTTGGCCAGATAACAGCAGCTGGGTTTGTCTTCTACATTTCCAATGTGTTTTCTTATCTGACATTTCTCATAAAAAAAACCTTTTTCACTCATCCAAATCAAATCTAGAGCAATCCCCACCTGTCACAGCCTCAAATCCCAGTGTAGGATCTTTAGTCCCACTGTCTCAGAGTGGGAAGAGTTACCCTACAGATATAGCAGGCTATTATTCCAGCTATCCCTATCATTCCCAACATAAGAGATGGCAGATGAACCTAAGAGCTCTTGTCATGTTGGAAATGATCGGCTGCTTTGCAGTCATGCACGAAAGGTTGGTCCAGGAGGAGGAGAACACAATTTAGTTTGATATGGCAACTTAACTTCAAGAGGGGCAAGGAGAACTGCAGTTCTGCTGGCGCATCAGCCATGGAAGGAGATAATCAGGTTCCCTTCTTGGTAGCCTCTATGATGCAGAGGAACACTGCATAACATAAATGTACTGCAATGGAGACTATTTTAAAATACTGTCTTAAAAAAGGCAAATTATGCAGCTATATTATACTTTTATTATTTTTATTTAGTACAAACTTGCTGGGCTTATACCACTGCTGTGCTTTCTTCTCTTACTAAGAAAACACCAGTGTTAATTGTGATTAGCCAATGGTGGATATTTCAGTGTGGAACCCTCATCCTTAGCCTTTCAGGAAACTGTTGTAAAAGAACTCTACAATGTTTTTTATTTTGTTCTTTTTATTTGCTCAGTATTAGCCTTTCAGGTAAAATCTTGTTCTGATCCAATGGCGGCAACCAGTAATGATGTATAAACCAATGTGTACATAATCTTCTCATTTTGCAGCATAGGTCTGTCATCTTTTTAGTTTGTTTTCTCATCTGACATTTCTCAGAAATGTCTCTTTCACTCATCTAAAGCCAGTCTGGAGCTATTATATGATAGACAGATTACAGTGTTTGTGTGCTCCCATACTGAACCAAGCTACAAATGAAAAATAAATCTTGCCTTATCTTGAGATTTGGTAGAAATGTAACTATTTCTAACTGTCTTAAGCCAAAACCTTTACTTATTTTAAGTGTGTCTTCTCTATCCTGTTTATAACTTTCTACACTGTTTGTCTTGAAAACATAAAGAAGAAAGTGACAATAAGCATGAAATCTGTAGGGCTTTTGACTGGGCTTGTGCAGCTACCTGCACTGCAGGGCTCTGAATGGGACTCCCGACCAGACCCCTCAGCAGTTTGTTATTGCTGTGATGCTCTGGACCTGTATCATATTACATTCTCAATTCTAAGGTTGGACCTTGCAGTTCTTAATCTCTTCTGTTGTCCAGAAGTGTACAATATCTTTATTTTTGCAGTAGCATTTAATAATCCCCAACAATGATTAGAACTGTGTTGTTTGGCACAACACATGAAGACCTTGAAATCCTACAGTCCAGGATAATTAACTGCATATACGAGGGGAAAAAACAGTCAATGGAAATAAAATTTACAGGTGTCTCTTCATTCATAATCACGGTAGAAACGAAAGGCCAATGTTTGACCTTATAATCTGCCTTCTACTGCTCTCTGTCACCCCCACAATAGTGGGAAAATCAGGTTATGGAGCCCAGGGACAGGTCCTTAATAGTGTGACCCTTACCAAGACTGACCGTAAGGGTCAGTATTGCCAATTCTTGGATGCAGCTCTATCCCGCAGGACCAGCCATGGGGAAACCTCTTGCCTGCACCTTCTATTTCTTGTCTGGGCTGGAACCATATCAGATGCAATAATTATCACAATTAATGAAGTATACTGTGATCAAGACTCATACTAAATCTGGCTTATGCCATTTCATTATAACAGGTTTTTTCATAGCATTATAACAGGTATTTTAAGCAGCGGAACTAATTCACACATACTAAATCTGGCTTATGCCATTTCAGCATTATAACAGGTATTTTAAACAGCAGAACTAATTTACCCATGCTGTGAGTGGAAGTCTGTAAGATGGCTTCAGTGTCTAAGATGCTTACTGTTAATAGAAAGCTAGTAAATATCATAATTGTTATTCTTCTCAAGTTGAAGAAAATGGACATATTTAAATCTAGTACTGTGCAAAGTATTAGCTCCTCATTCCCAGCATGGGCCTCCAAAACTGTGTCAGGGTGAGATTGTGGTCAGTGCAGGAAAGCATGCCAGATACCACTAGAGATCCAATTGTTTTGTGACAAAGAATATTTCCCTTGTTTGAGCTGTCCCTTCAGACTGTGATTTATTATTATTATTCTAACATCTGCAGGTTGGTTGTGCTGGGTGTTGTTGTAACAGCTGTGACAGCTTTCACCTATCAAATCTGCTGTCAGAGACAAGGTAGAGCAAGTAGTCAGGAAAAGCAAAAGGCTGGGGTTGAGGAGGGATGGAGTAGTAAAACTTAGGTATTTAGAATATGCAGTACTTGGCTATTTATTTCCTGAGATTTAACAGCTTTAATACACATCAGTATATGTAGTGTTGTGAAGGCTTAGCACAAGAGGAAATTCACACAATCATTTTATGTATGAATTTCTGGTAACATTTCAGAACTGTAAGGATTTTCTAGGGATCGATCAGTATTGTCTGATTTTTCCCCCCTGTGGTGTCTCTGATAGCCATTTGCAAACTGACTTTTATCACGGCACTAGTGTAATTCAGCTTGGCTGTATTTTGAGGCTGCTGTTAATCTGATCTGAAAAAAAAGTGAGCAGTATTGCTCACTTCTAAAATTAATTTAAAGCTTTCCTAATGCCCATATCACAAGTGTTCCATATCTAATTACCTGATGCCCTCTTTCAGTGTGTCATTGTATTACTTTTTTTCCTCTTTTTAATATTATGGAAATGTAAAATAGCTTGACCTTGAATAGATACCTTGTGGGGATTCCTTTAATATATGCAGTGAATTAGATGAATGCCCGTTGATAGCTAAAAGAATTTTAGCTCTTCTATTTCATAACAGAGCTTTGCACTTCAAAAGCAGCAAGGTTTCTGGTGTGAAAGACCATTTGAATTTGCTCATTCATTGCATTTTTATTAATTTGTAATATGTCAAATGAAGAAGCCATCTCTCTCACTTCTGCTGATTAAAAAGTTCTATTAAGAACCTAGATGATAAATATATATGATATGATGTGAAATGAACTGAGTTATAAATCCAAAATGTAGACATAATGTAATAAACCACTTTTCCCTCAACATCATACTCCATTTCTCTAACATGTAGACACCTATTGTCAACTATTTTAAGTTAAGATCAACCTTAATTAATCAAAGTAGAGGAATACTGGCTTCATAATACTTAATTTTAAAAAAGAAACAGAATAAATGTATACATAGTTAATCCAGTACACATAAATAAGAACACAGAGGGATATACTAATAAACTGAATCATAGTGACCAAGGATAGAGTTGGGCTAATACATCATTGACACAAACAAGGATAATTTACTCCCTTCATCTCAGAAGTAAGCATCATTGTGTCCAATGTCTGATGCACCATGCTGAAACCCTGATGCAATGACAGTGTGCTAGGCTGGCAGAGGAGAGGGATGCTCCCTAAACTTTAAGAAAAATGGACTTCTTACCAAATTTTTAAGTTGGCAGAGGAGAGGGATGCTCCCTAAACTTCAAGAAAAATGGACTTGTTACCAAATTTTTAAGTTTTAGAATTCCAGTGTAAAACACCTCAAAGATCATAAGCCAAAAACCTAGACGTCATGTTAATCAGTTTAAGTAATCAAGCATTATCAGGGCATTAGAAGAAATGAAAAATTTGCTTTGAAACAGTTCAGATTTTGTTTTATGTGTGGTGGTTTTGGGTTTTTTTCTTTAATGGATTCAAACTATGTTTATCCAGGGTCTGTTTTCTCTAAGTGAGGGCTTTTAAGAAATTACTGTTAAGCTATTTCTCTAAGTGAGGGCTTTTAAGAAATCGCTGTTAAGCTGCAAGCTGAGTTTCACTCCTCCCTTTACAAGCCTCTTGTCAGCTGCTTTGGCTTTTGTGAGTCCTCTACTGGGATCTGTGGTGTTGCATCCTGTGCATTTGAAGCTCCTGCTTATTGCTGCATGGATTCTGTCCTGAGGAGAAGCAGTATCCACAGACCATGTCCACTATGGCAGGCCCTGGAAGAGAAGGGCAGTGCTGACAGCACGTTCATCCAAAAGCCAAAGGAAGTCCTTTAGCTGCTTAACTTGAGAGCCTCTGCAACATCTGCAGAGGAGATGGCAAGGACTGGCAGACCCCTAGGCCAACTCTGCTCTCACCTTGTTAGCTCCAGTGTGCAGCTACATTTGGGACATCAGGTAGGACTGGCAATGTCACATTCCACACCTAGAAAAAAATCAGTTTAAAATCCAGGATTGGTGGGAAATATCATTTTCCCTTCCTCATTGCATGTGCAGATATTTGGGGGAAAGAGGTAGAAAAAAGAGGTGAGTAAATTCAGAACAAATGTGGTAGGGATTTTTGGGTTGCTAGTGTTCATATGTCAGTGGTGCAACCCACTCTTTGCTCTCACTGCAAATCTGGCTGATTTGCTTTTCCTCAGAGTGAATCTTCATTTTTTTTATTTTTTTTTCACACAGCTTTAGTGCAGTGTTTTTGTGGCAATTATGCAAATTATATGTCACACCATTGCATATTTTCCACATCATTTGATTTGACCTTTAAAACTAATAAGAGAATTATCATTTTTATGGGTAATTTGTGTTTCATGGTATGAGACAGCAGGACAGGGACTGATGGGGAGACCTTCAGAACACAGTAGTCATGTTGCAGGATAGTACTAGAGGACCGCAAGTAGTATCCAGTATGCAGACAGAACACTCATGTTGCAGGATAGTACTAGAGGACCATAAGTAGTATCCAGTATGCAACCATGGCTGCTGTGAGCTCCTGAAGAGTAAATTAGAAGATGTATCGTGGATTAAACTTCCCAGAGGGGAATTTTCTTTCCAATAACTATCAGCAAGGCCTGGGCTAGCCACTGTTCTTTTGCTTCCTAATTGTTTCTAATACATGCATTGACATGTTGCAGGATAGTACTAGAGGACCATAAGTAGTATCCAGTATGCAACCATGGCTGCTGTGAGCTCCTGAAGAGTAAATTAGAAGATGTATCGTGGATTAAACTTCCCAGAGGGGAATTTTCTTTCCAATAACTATCAGCAAGGCCTGGGCTAGCCACTGTTCTTTTGCTTCCTAATTGTTTCTAATACATGCATTGATATGTATTCATAATCTATATGTAGATATGGATATATATTTCAGATATTGTAATAAAGGATATTACTCTTTCCATGTAAATGTTAATAGGTTATGTCTCATGATACATGTGCATGTCTAATACCACTTAATCGCACCAAACCTACATTTTCTTTAGTTAACCAATTTTGCTGGTTAAACACACCCTGCGTAATTTTTCAGTTATTTTTGACTAGTTTTAAAGCTGCTGTAATGAGCTTCTCTCTGCATCCACCTGTTAAACTACTATGAAAGGCAAAATGCTAAAAGCAAACAGAATTATCTATATACTTTCTTCCCCAGGATGTACTGAACAAGCATGATTGTTAACAGGTTCATCAACGGCACTGTAATACTCTTCTTTCATCCTCCTTCTCCCTCAAAAAGACCTCTGGAAAGTTCAAAGTGTCAAGAAAATCGTTGCAGAATTGTGATAAGACATGACGTTCAAGCAGTGAAGGCTTCCATAACACTAGCTAAATGGCCTTATTAATCTAACATGTGTCAGGTAGGATTTTCCGTGCGCTTAGGATGACACCTGGCAGGAGTGTAGGATTTTCTGGGTGGGTTGTGGTTTGTGGAGGGGGAGGACAGAGTCTTATATGAATTTGCTGTCAGAAGAATTTCATATGCACTTAGCAATAATGAGAACTGCCTACATATGGAGCCCTAGGAAGGGATGGAACAGGTTCCCAAAGGGAATAACATACACCAGTATTTTGACCACACTTATCACTTCCCATCTTCCCTCCTGACCACTTTTTATATGGTATTTTCTTCTTGTTGTTTGATTACTCACCAACAATTT